>NC_069499.1:1570467315-1570587535 GCF_027579735.1 Bombina bombina | reverse complement strand
GAGCGGAGCCTAGGAGGGATCATGTGACCAGCTTTGCTGGGCTCTTTGCCATTTCCTGTTGGGGAAGAGAATATCCCACAAGTAAGGATGACGCCGTGGACCGGACACACCGTTGGAGAAAGTAATTTATCAGGTAAACATAAATTCTGTTTTTGACAAAATTTGAAATAACAGTGAAAAAAGGCAGTTACACTAACAAAATTTTTACAGTGTATGTAACAAGTCAGCAGAGCATTGCACCCACTTGCAAATGGATGATTAACCCCTTAATAACAAAAACAGAATAATAAATGACAAAAACGTTTTTTTAAACACAGTCACAACAACTGCCACAGTCTACTGTGATTGTTACCCTCCTCAAACACGACTTTGAAGCCTTTTGAGCCCTTCAGAGATGTCCTGTATCATGCAGAGGGAAGCTGAATGTCTCTGTCAGTATTTTTACCTGCACAGAAAAGCACTAAAATAGGCCCTTCCCACTCATATTGCAACAGTGGAAAGCTTCAGGAAACTGTCTCTAGGCAGAAATCAAACCAGCCATGTGGAAAAAAACTAGGCCCCAATAAGTTTTGTCACCAAACATATATACAAACGATTAACATGCCAGCAAACGTTTTATATTACATTTTTATAAGAGTATGCATCTCTATTAATAAGCCTGATACCAGTAGCTATCACTGCATTTAAGGCTTTACTTACATTAATCCGGTATAAGCAGCATTTTCTAGCAAATTCCATCCCTAGAAAAATATTAACTGCACTTACCTTATTGCAGGAAAACCTGCACGCCATTCCCTCTCTGAAGTTACCTCACTCCTCAGAATATGTGAGAACAGCCATGGATCTTAGTTACTTCTGCTAAGATCATAGAAAATGCAGGCAGATTCTTCTTCTAAATACTGCCTGAGATAAACAGCACACTCCGGTACCATTTAAAAATAACAAACTTTTGATTGAAGAAATAAACTAAGTATAAAACACCACTCTCCTCTTACGACCTCCATCTTTGTTGAGGGTTGCAAGAGAATGACTGGATATGGCAGTTAGGGGAGGAGCTATATAGCAGCTCTGGTGTGGGTGATCCTCTTGCAACTTCCTGTTGGGAAGGAGAATATCCCATAAGTAATGGATGATCCGTGGACTGGATACACATAACAAGAGAAATAAATAACACTGTTTTTCTTCTTCTGGAAAGCATTGAAGTGCTTGCAGCATTTTTCCACTACTCCCTACTAACGCACTCTCATGTGCGCTACTCAGGTAATTTTGGGTGAGAGTTGTTCACAGCCTGTCTAAAGCTCATATCTGAGTAGTACACAGAAATAGGCGATGATTGGGACACTCAAGTCAATATTAAACGTTCATGATTCAGATAGAGCGCACAATTTTTTAAACAACTTTCCTGTTCGCTTTCTGAATGTGCAGTCTTTTTATATGCACACGTTCTGAGGCACCAGGCTACTCAGCATGTGTACGATTCACTGAATATATGTGTATGCATTTTGTGATTGGCTGATGGCTATTACATGATGCAGTGGGAGGGAAAATTAGAGCTAACTTTAAAATTTGTTAAAAATCTACTACTCAAATGAAACTCAAGCTAAGTGACCATTTTTGTTTCAGACCCTGGGTAGTACTTGCTGATTGATGGCTACATTTTTCTTACATTCCTGCTTTTCAAATAAATATACCAAGAGAATGAAGAAAAACTGATAATAGAAGTAAATTAGAAAGTTGCTTAAAACTGCTGCTCTATATGAATCATGAAAGAAAAAAACTTCGGTTTCAGATCCCTTTAATGCAGGTCATGCAATTTAGTTTCATTTGTTGACCTCTGTTAAATTGATGGTAATACAAGCGTGTGTGTGAAACACTAGGATTTACCAGTGGAACAAATAAAGTAAAATACTTCATGCTGAAAAGGTCCTTTGTCTGAAGTGTTTGCCGCACTGAGATCCTCAGGCAGCCCACGGCAGAACGCTATTTTGCTGTGAGGTGACGTTTTCACCTTTTAGCCAATAGCCGTGCAGGTCAGCTGGCATTTGGCCGGATAGCTAGCACGCTATTGGCTAAAATCACCTTAGTGATAAAATAGCGTTCTGCTGCGGGTGGCCTGAGCAGTGCACTTCAGACAAAAGAACTTTCAGAATGAAGTATTTTATACGTCATGACTGAACGTCCCCTTTATTTTTTCCACTGGTAAAATCCTATTGTTTCACAAACACTAGGATTTACCAACTCTTTAAAGCAGAGAAAAGTTTCCTATGAAGCGCCCCTTTGTAAATTCCAAACCCTCACTCCTGCAGGTAATCAGTCTACATTTGTAAATGTAAAATATGAAAAGAATAGCATTTTTTAGCATCCACTAGACTCTTACCCCCCTCACCCCAGAAACAACATTGCTAATATTAAAGGGACACAGAAAAAAGATGGGTTAAACACATAGTTAAAGTCAGCTACTCAGCAGAAGTGCACTACTGGGAACTAGCTAAACACATTTGGTAAGCCATTGGCAAGAGAAAAATGTGTAGTCGGCAATTACCAGCTAGCTCCCAGTAGTGTGTAGCTTCTGCTGAGCCTACCTAGGTGTGCTTTTCAATAAAGGATACCAAGGAAATTAAGCACATTTGATATTCGCAGTCAATTGAAAGTCTCTTAAAATTGCAGCTTTAGATAAGTTATGAAACTTTAGTTTTTAATCTCATTATTTACAGAGGGCCACTTGCCTATAAGAGAGAGTTTTTCAGATTTCTGTGCAATGAAAGACAGTGCTTGCAGGCTGTGTACTGGTGAAACGTTTCTCCTGTATATATTATACCTTCTAGGAATCTACGCTGTCTTTAGACAGTTACTTTTATTAAGGGCAGTAAATCTATGCAATTTTAGGAAGATAAATTAGCTGCTAGCTATTATCCTTGGCGTTTGCTTACAATAAAACTGTCTGGAAGTTTGGCACTCACAGTGGGGTATATACAGTAAATGTGACGGCATTGAGATCGACTGCTTGCTAATGACGATACTAAACATGCACAGTCTCGTATTTCGGCTAGCCTTTAATAGTGTATAATAACGCGCTCACTGAACAGAAGCCAGGTCTGGAAGAACTACATTAATCATGCTAATTCTGCCATTATCTAAACTGATAAATAGCATAACGGAAACTTTGGCATCTGGATCACTTTAAGCAGAGCAAAATTAGATCAGCATGTCCCACGTGCCTTAACTGTTTGCTTTTTATTTAAAGTGCTTTCGTTATTTGTAAAAAACAAGAAGCACAGAATGTCAGTTTAGGGTGAGATCTGAGTGTGGACAAGGCCAGAGTAAGACTTCTAAGTTCTATCAGCTTCTCCTTCAGGCATCTGTAGCCCTCTGGCTCTGTGTTAACCCTCTATCGATGCTCATTTCACAGCTCATTCTATTTTTATAGGTGAAGTCATAAGGTCTGTGCCTGCCAGGACAGTTAATCACATGCTGGCTGCCCCCCCTTCAGCCTGATGTCTGCCCTCTAAGCCTTTCAGGAATGACTGGCAAATCACCAGCCATTCATCTTCCTATCAAGGAATTCAACTGCCACTTAGCAGCCACCTTTAGGCAGACATGTAAACTAAGGTCCTTGGATTCATAAAATGAATCTACCGGTGCTTTCCCGCTTGTAGGCATGCCTGGTGCCTTTTAGACTAGTCTTCATTCCAAAGCTGGAATGCCATAGTGCAAGCAGCCTCAAATTATTATACGCAACGAGAAGTTTTATAACAATACTGACATAGTAATCAGTACTACAATGAACCGATCGTTGACTCTGCTCTTCTTTTTTAATACCACTGTGCCTTTGATAAAATGTGGAATCTCTTCATCCAGCGTGTGTGCTCCTTTGCACAAGCCAGGGGTTGTTTGAAGTTATGTAAAAACTGACTTTAAACTTGCACAAGTATCTGCCCTTCATGTGAAGAAAATGGTCTTCCTATGTAGAAACCTGTAGGATTGATGTAATGCCACACCCTTCAGTTACGTTTTTGCACTGAATTCAATTTGCATTCAAAAGAAACAAATGTATCAATCCCCAAAATCCAGAATTATTCAGTAATCCAGACTTTTTCATCAATATTTTTTGTTTAAAGAAAATAAAATTAAAAATGACCATTTCTCCAACATAGGTGTGTCCGGTCCACGGCGTCATCCTTACTTGTGGGATATTCTCTTCCCCAACAGGAAATGGCAAAGAGCCCAGCAAAGCTGGTCACATGATCCCTCCTAGGCTCCGCCTTCCCCAGTCATTCTCTTTGCCGTTGTACAGGCAACATCTCCACGGAGATGGCTTAGAGTTTTTTAGTGTTTAACTGTAGTTTTTATTATTCAATCAAGAGTTTGTTATTTTAAAATAGTGCTGGTATGTACTATTTACTCTGAAACAGAAAAGAGATGAAGATTTCTGTTTGTAAGAGGAAAATGATTTTAGCAACCGTTACTAAAATCGATGGCTGTTCCACACAGGACTGTTGAGAGGAATTAACTTCAGTTGGGGGAAACAGTGAGCAGACTTTTGCTGCTTGAGGTATGACACATTCTAACAAGACGATGTAACGCTGGAAGCTGTCATTTTCCCTATGGGATCCGGTAAGCCATTTTTATTACAGAAAGAAAAAAAGGGCTTTCTAAGACTGTAGACATTTTCTGGGCTAAATCGATTTATATTTTATACTTCATAGCCTTGAGGAATTATTTTAATCTTGGGAATTATGTAAAATAACCGGCAGGCACTGTATTGGACACCTTATTCTCTAGGGGCTTTCCCTAATCATAGGCAGAGTCTCATTTTCGCGCCTGTATTGCGCACTTGTTTTTGAGAAGCATGACATGCAGATGCATGTGTGAGGAGCTCTGATACATAGAAAAGACTTTCTGAAGGCGTCATTTGGTATCGTATTCCCCTTTGGGCTTGGTTGGGTCTCAGCAAAGCAGATACCAGGGACTGTAAAGGGGTTAAATATAAAAACGGCTCCGGTTCCGTTATTTTAAGGGTTAAAGCTTCCAAATTTGGTGTGCAATACTTTTAAGGCTTTAAGACACTGTGGTGAAATTTTGGTGAATTTTGAACAATTCCTTCATACTTTTTCGCAATTGCAGTAATAAAGTGTGTTCAGTTTAAAATTTAAAGTGACAGTAACGGTTTATTTTAAAACGTTTTTTGTACTTTGTTATCAAGTTTTTGCCTGTTTAACATGTCTGAACTACCAGATAGACTGTGTTCTGAATGTGGGGAAGCCAAGGTTCCTTCTCATTTAAATAGATGTGATTTATGTGACACAAAATTTAGAGAAAATGATGCCCAAGATGATTCCTCAAGTGAGGGGAGTAAGCATGGTACTGCATCATCCCCTCCTTCGTCTACACCAGTCTTGCCCACACAGGAGGCCCCTAGTACATCTAGCGCGCCAATACTCCTTACTATGCAACAATTAACGGCTGTAATGGATAATTCTATCAAAAACATTTTAGCCAAAATGCCCACTTATCAGCGAAAGCGCGACTGCTCTGTTTTAGAAAATACTGAAGAGCATGAGGACGCTGATGATATTGGTTCTGAAGGGCCCCTACACCAGTCAAAGAGGGAACATTCAGACCAATCTTAGATCTCAAGATCCTAAACAAGTTTCTCAAGGTTCCATCGTTCAAAATGGAAACCATTCGAACTATTCTTCCTTCCATCCAGGAAGGTCAATTCATGACCACGGTGGATTTAAAGGATGCGTATCTACATATTCCTATACACAAGGAACATCATCGGTTCCTAAGGTTCGCATTCCTGGACAAGCATTACCAGTTTGTGGCACTTCCGTTCGGATTAGCCACTGCTCCAAGGATTTTCACAAAGGTACTAGGGTCCCTTCTAGCGGTGCTAAGACCAAGGGGCATTGCAGTAGTACCTTACTTGGACGACATTCTGATTCAAGCGTCGTCCCTTCCTCAAGCAAAGGCTCACACGGACATTGTCCTGGCCTTTCTCAGATCTCACGGGTGGAAAGTGAACGCAGAAAAAAGTTCTCTGTCTCCGTCAACAAGGGTTCCCTTCTTGGGAACAATAATAGACTCCTTAGAAATGAGGATTTTTCTGACAGAGGCCAGAAAATCAAAACTTCTGAACTCTTGTCAAATACTTCATTCTGTTCCTCTTCCTTCCATAGCGCAGTGCATGGAAGTAATAGGTTTGATGGTAGCGGCAATGGACATAGTTCCTTTTGCACGCATTCATCTAAGACCATTACAACTGTGCATGCTCAGTCAGTGGAATGGGGACTATACAGACTTGTCTCCGACGATACAAGTAAATCAGAGGACCAGAGATTCACTCCGTTGGTGGCTGTCCCTGGACAACCTGTCACAGGGGATGAGCTTCCGCAGACCAGAGTGGGTCATTGTCACGACCGACGCCAGTCTGGTGGGCTGGGGCGCGGTCTGGGGACCCCTGAAAGCTCAGGGTCTTTGGTCTCGGGAAGAATCTCTTCTACCGATAAATATTCTGGAACTGAGAGCGATACTCAATGCTCTCAAGGCTTGGCCTCAGCTAGCAAAGGCCAAGTTCATACGGTTTCAATCAGACAACATGACGACTGTTGCGTACATCAACCATCAGGGGGGGAACAAGGAGTTCCCTGGCGATGGAAGAAGTGACCAAAATCATTCAATGGGCGGAGACTCACTCCTGCCACTTGTCTGCAATCCACATCCCAGGAGTGGAAAATTGGGAAGCGGATTTTCTGAGTCGTCAGACATTTCATCCGGGGAGTGGGAACTCCATCCGGAAATCTTTGCCCAAATCACTCAATTGTGGGGCATTCCAGACATGGATCTGATGGCCTCTCGTCAGAACTTCAAGGTTCCTTGCTACGGGTCCAGATCCAGGGATCCCAAGGCGACTCTAGTAGATGCACTAGTAGCACCTTGGACCTTCAAACTAGCTTATGTATTCCCGCCGTTTCCTCTCATCCCCAGGCTGGTAGCCAGGATCAATCAGGAGAGAGCATCGGTGATCTTGATAGCTCCTGCGTGGCCACGCAGGACTTGGTATGCAGACCTGGTGAATATGTCATCGGCTCCACCATGGAAGCTACCTTTGAGACGAGACCTTCTTGTTCAAGGTCCGTTCGAACATCCAAACCTGGTCTCACTCCAACTGACTGCTTGGAGATTGAACGCTTGATCTTATCAAAGCGAGGGTTCTCAGATTCTGTCATTGATACTCTTGTTCAGGCCAGAAAGCCTGTAACTAGAAAAATTTACCACAAAATATGGAAAAAATATATCTGTTGGTGTGAATCTAAAGGATTCCCTTGGGACAAGGTAAAAATTCCTAAGATTCTATCCTTCCTTCAAGAAGGTTTGGAGAAAGGATTATCTGCTAGTTCCATGAAGGGACAGATTTCTGCCTTGTCTGTGTTACTTCACAAAAAACTGGCAGCTGTGCCAGATGTTCAAGCCTTTGTTCAGGCTCTGGTTAGAATCAAGCCTGTTTTCAAACCTTTGACTCCTCCTTGGAGTCTCAATTTAGTTCTTTCAGTTCTTCAGGGGGTTCCGTTTGAACCCTTACATTCCGTTGATATTAAGTTATTATCTTGGAAAGTTTTGTTTTTGGTTGCAATTTCTTCTGCTAGAAGAGTTTCAGAATTATCTGCTCTGCAGTGTTCTCCTCCTTATCTGGTGTTCCATGCAGATAAGGTGGTTTTACGTACTAAACCTGGTTTTCTTCCGAAAGTTGTTTCTAACAAAAACATGAACCAGGAGATAGTCGTGCCTTCCTTGTGTCCGAATCCAGTTTCAAAGAAGGAACGTTTGTTGCACAATTTGGATGTTGTTCGTGCTCTAAAATTCTATTTAGATGCTACAAAGGATTTTAGACAAACATCTTCCTTGTTTGTTGTTTATTCTGGTAAAAGGAGAGGTCAAAAAGCAACTTCTACCTCTCTCTCTTTTTGGATTAAAAGCATCATCAGATTGGCTTATGAGACTGCCGGACGGCAGCCTCCTGAAAGAATCACAGCTCATTCCACTAGGGCTGTGGCTTCCACATGGGCCTTCAAGAACGAGGCTTCTGTTGATCAGATATGTAAGGCAGCGACTTGGTCTTCACTGCACACTTTTACTAAATTTTACAAGTTTGATACTTTTGCTTCTTCTGAGGCTATTTTTGGGAGAAAGGTTTTGCAAGCCGTGGTGCCTTCCATCTAGGTGACCTGATTTGCTCCCTCCCTTCATCCGTGTCCTAAAGCTTTGGTATTGGTTCCCACAAGTAAGGATGACGCCGTGGACCGGACACACCTATGTTGGAGAAAACAGAATTTATGTTTACCTGATAAATTACTTTCTCCAACGGTGTGTCCGGTCCACGGCCCGCCCTGGTTTTTTAATCAGGTCTGATAATTTATTTTCTTTAACTACAGTCACCACGGTATCATATGGTTTCTCCTATGCAAATATTCCTCCTTTACGTCGGTCGAATGACTGGGGAAGGCGGAGCCTAGGAGGGATCATGTGACCAGCTTTGCTGGGCTCTTTGCCATTTCCTGTTGGGGAAGAGAATATCCCACAAGTAAGGATGACGCCGTGGACCGGACACACCGTTGGAGAAAGTAATTTATCAGGTAAACATAAATTCTGTTTTTCCCTCCAGTCTCGATCTTCTCTGTCTGTATCTTTGTTTTTGTTTTTGTATCTATTTTTTATTAATTTAATACAACTTTTACCTTTCTAATTGCTGTAATGTACTATCTTTCTGATGGTAAAATGTTATTAGACAACCTATACGTTACATGTATAAACTATATTATGACATGTACATATTGCTCTTTACACTTGGTCACATGCCCTCTCCAAGCGGTTCCATTTTACAGATGTAATTATACAAATATTTTGAAATCCAAGTCTTTTCAAGTTTCAGATACCTGCAGTAAAGCCTAGGTTTAAAAATGGTGACGCCCAGAATTCGAGGCATCTACATGAAATGTATTTAATCTTTGTCCCTTTAATGATTTCCCATACCACAGTGACTTAAATTACAGTAGGATTGGTATTTGCACTAAATAGCACTGAGTTTTAAAGTTTCATTCACATATTTGCACAGATAGTTCCCAGTGTACTCCGATCCTTGTTGGCACATTGTGGCTTGATTGGTACAGCATTTTATACATACGGTAGGATTCCCAGTTGTCCTGCTTTGGTTAGGTTTTATCTGGACGTGCATTCTTTCAGAAATTCTGAAGGTATCAGATAGTGATACTTCTGTATTTATCTTGACTGTCAAATTACCCTTGATGAGATTTTGATTGAAAGAGAAGGAAACTTGGTAACAGAATCTGGAAGTTGTAAAATATAAAGTGATGGAAATGGGGTTGAGAAATGATCATATGTGTAGGTGGTTAACTTTTTCCCCACTTTTTTCTTTTCTTCTTCTTCTTACCAGTGCTTGTTAAAGGGGCATAAAACCACTAGAAATTATTTTGTGATTCAGATAAAGTGTAAAATTTTAAAGAAAAGTTTCCAATTTACTTCTATTATATGATGTTCATTCTCTCAGTATCATTTGTAGAAAAGCAGACAGAAAGCTGTAGAAGCTTGGACGAATATATGAGGAATATATGGCAGCAAAATTGTTTTATAATTGTTCTATATTTGTAAGAAAAATGTGTCAGTGTGTTTCTATCTAGATCTATCTAAAACAAAAGATACCATGAGAATAAAGTAAATTTGATAATCGTAATTTAAAAAAGTAAATTTAAAAACTTTAAAAAAATGGTATGCGCTCTCTGAATCACAAGAAGAAAAATTTTGGTTTTAATGTCACTTTTAATGGAATTTTCTCACCGTCTCAATTCCCTATGATGTTTGAAGATGACTTACTCATGTTTATTCGCTCAGGAGTGTACTGTACCTGGCTGTATATATAAGCTGTTTAGTTGTGAATCATATTCATTTTTGTAACAACTAAATCCAGGCCCAGAAAAAATGTATTTTACGCTTCTGGAAAGAATAAGAATGTGTCAGCTGCAAAGGATACGAGCAAGCTCCATGAGTATGAATGTCAGGTGCAAAGGATACGAGCAAGCTCCATGAGTATGAATGTCAGGTGCAAAGGATACGAGCAAGCTCCATGAGTATGAATGTCAGGTGCAAAGGATACGAGCAAGCTCCATGAGTATGAATGTCAGGTGCAAAGGATACGAGCAAGCTCCATGAGTATGAATGTCAGGTGCAAAGGATACGAGCAAGCTCCATGAGTATGAATGTCAGGTGCAAAGGATACGAGCAAGCTCCATGAGTATGAATGTCAGGTGCAAAGGATACGAGCAAGCTCCATGTGTATGAATGTCAGGTGCAAAGGATACGAGCAAGCTCCATGAGTATGAATGTCAGGTGCAAAGGATACGAGCAAGCTCCATGAGTATGAATGTCAGGTGCAAAGGATACGAGCAAGCTCCATGTGTATGAATGTCAGGTGCAAAGGATAAGAGCAAGCTCCATGAGTATGAATGACAGGTGCAAAGGATAAGAGCAAGCTTCAGGTGTATGAATGTCAGGTGCAAAGGATACGAGCAAGCTTCAGGTGTATGAATATGTCAGGTGCAAAGGATACAAGCAAGCTTCAGGTGTATGAATATGTCGGGTGCAAAGGATACGACCAAGCTTCAGGTGCAAAGGATACGACCAAGCTTCAGGTGCAAAGGATACGACCAAGCTTCAGGTGTATGAGTCGGGTGCAAAGGATACGAGCAAGATTCAGGTGCAAAGGGGGGGGGGCGGAGCCTACAGCTGTAGCGGCAGGACGTGTCTTGTGGGAGCTCCTGGTTCTGTCACAGAGTTTTATATGATATTTATTGTTTTTCATATGGAGAGTGTATTATTTTGTGACCGGAGACCAGCAGACTGCTATAGGATTCAAGAAATTGATAATCCTGGGGGAAACTCTTTGGATTCACATTTCTGCCTGTACTCTGCAGTTAGGCCATGCGGCTGCTGCATGTCTCTGGTGTCAAGCAGTTCGTGAAGCCGGGGCTTTCGCACATTCCCCCCCCTAGGTGACTGGGGTTACGCGCAGTACTAATTACTGCTACTTTTGCAAATTGTTCATGCAATTACATGACAATATGGGTGCTCCTAACAATGCCATTACTACACAGGACATGCAACGCATATTGCAAGAGCACTTTTTGAACCTATCTAAGTGTATACATAAGGCCTGGAATGACACATCTACACGCCAGAACCCAGACACAGCTCCCACGGTCAGCGGAGCGGTAACCCTGGACATTGTTGAGAGCACAGCAGTGAACGAGATAGAAAGAGCTCTGACTACCGAAGTATACACAGCACTTGAGAGCCCGTTGGAGTCTAGGCGGAGCACGGCATTGCAGAAGCAAGTAGAATGCTCCATCACCCCTTCAAGGGTCGAAATGACGAGGTGGCCGGTTAATGTGAGGAGGGCTGACCTGCTAGATGAGACGAACCAAACACCAGCAGATGCTCCAGGGATAGATGTAAAACGGCTCGCTAAGCACTTACAGCCTGACATGACTATAGAAAAGGGAAAGGGCCTAACCACAATACTGCCCAGAGATAGAAATCATGTACCTCATCTGGAGAAACTTCCCTCTTCTGTCCCGGGGCCCCGGGAGAGCCGTTGTTTGCTGAATACAGAGAGACATCGTTTGGCTGTCCGACGCATTATTCCTGCGAGAGCCTTCAGAGACCGGCGACAGGGCATTGGGTAAGCTGCGCTCCACGTGGAAGTTCGGACTATGGCCGGGTCTGGGGAGCACATACTTTGCTCAGACGGCTATGCGGCAAGTACAGGATCCTATGGTGACTTTTTGTGGAAACTTTATTTGACCCCACATTGGGACCTAATTCTTTTTTGGCTACATATAGCTTTGACTTTTGGGATTATGTGCACCTCCCGACCCTCCATGCCTGCACGGAGGACTTGTGCCGGGGACAGTATCCTGTGCAGTCATCCCCTGCTGATAGACCAAATGTCACACCGGAGCAGAGCAGAGCTGAGATATGCTGATCCCATGTGAATTTTACCGTAAGATCTGGCATAAGACCAACTGCAGCCTTTATGTTCTAGTCACTGAACTAACAATGCTCATTAAAATTAAAGGCAGACCAGGTCTATTGTTAAAGTTAAATACATTCCATGCTGTTTAGTTATATTTTACCCGCTCTCGTTAAAACAGCTGATGCTCTTGCAGGACTTTGCTGGATACTTAAACCGGCAACAAAAAATGGTTAGGTAGCTCAGTTGTTAAGTTGGGCATAGTGTATTAGTGTTTAACATTCAGTCAGGATGGGTTCATAATTATTTTGAATCCGCAACGGATATGCAACTATTTAAGTTAAGTATTTGAAGTTAATTATTCTTGGGGGTTGCACACGCAACAGTAATGTATACTAGTTCTGTTATGTCTATAGTATTATAAATGCATATATGTTTTAAATGGTGCAACCTTATCTATGTACAAATAATATATTCTCTCTGAGCAGAATTAGTTCAAGCCCACGTAAGTTTATTTCCTGGAATTTAGTACCAAGCTCCCCCTGCATACAGCTCCTCGCAGGGCATCTATTGTATATGCTTGAGCCCTCTGCTCCCTTTAAATTGATTTAATGCAGCTACACTTTTATTTAATCCTTGTATAGTACTATGCAAATCATATTGTTTGATCCATAAATGCTAGCTAGACCCTGTCCATGAGTAATATTTTATTTCTTTACATGCTTTGTTTCTACAGAGTTCTCAAATGTCAGCATCTCACCCTTATTGTCTGTTTTACACACCGGCTTCATTATGTGGCCCAAAATTTACTAACTCATCCCCCCCCCTAGTTTTTTTAATTTTTGTTTTGTTTGTTTGTTTTTTTTTTTTTTTTACATGTGGCCCAAGAGTGGCCCCTAATTAACTACTATTTAATTTTCTTCTGTTATGTGTGATCAGTCCACGGGTCATCATTACTTCTGGGATATAACTCCTCCCCAACAGGAAATGCAAGAGGATTCACCCAGCAGAGCTGATATAGCTCCTCCCCTCTACGTCAGTCCCAGTCATTCTCTTGCACCCAACGACTAGATAGGATGTGTGAGAGGACTATGGTGATTATACTTAGTTTTTATGACTTCAATCAAAAGTTTGTTATTTTATAATAGCACCGGAGCGTGTTATTACTTCTCTGGCAGACGTTGAGAAGAATCTACCAGAGTTTTTACTATGATTTTAACCGGAGTAGTTAAGATCATATTGCTGTTCTCGGCCATCTGAGGGAGGTAAAAGCTTCAGATCAGGGGACAGGGGCAGATGAATCTGCATTGAGGTATGTAGCAGTTTTTATTTTCTGAATGGAATTGATGAGAAAATCCTGCTATACCGTTATAATGACATGTATGTATACACTTCAGTATTCTGGGAATGGTACTTCACCGGAACTACTTTGTTAAAGGTCACTAATTTTTTTAATAAGTATTATATCATGTTAAACGTTTTTGCTGGAATGTAGAATCGTTTACACTGCTGAGGTACTGAGTAAATAAATGTTTGGGCTTTATTTTCCACTTGGCAGTAGTTTATTTTGAATTGTGACAGTTTCGTTTCTCTTCACTGCTGTGTGTGAGAGGGAGGGGCCGTTTTTGGCGCTCTTTGCTACGCATCAAAAATTTCCAGTCAGCTATTATTTTTCCTGCATGATCCGGTTCATCTCTGACAGATCTCAGGGGTCTTCAAACTTCTTGAAGGGAGGTACATTCTCTCAGCAGAGCTGTGAGAATTTTTTATATTGACTGTGGATAAAGACGTTACTCAATAATTTTTATGTCAAATTTAGTTATGTTATCTTACTAATGGGAACAAAACCTTTGCTAAAAGTTGTGTTGTTTTAAAGTTGATGCTATAACTGTTCTCAGTTTTTTATCTCAACTGTCATTTAATCATTTAATCGTTTAAGTACCTCTTTGAGGCACAGTACGTTTTTGCTAAAAAAGATTATAACCAGGTTGCAAGTTATTGCTAGTGTGTTAAACATGTCTGACTCAGAGGATATCTGTGTCATTTGTTCCAATGCCAAGGTGGAGCCCAATAGAAATTTATGTACTAACTGTATTGATGCTACTTTAAATAAAAGTCAATCTGTACAATGTGAACAAATTTCACCAATCTGCGAGGGGAGAGTTATGCCGACTAACTCGCCTCACGCGGCAGTACCTGCATCTCCCGCCCGGGAGGTGCGTGATATTATGGCGCCTAGTACATCGGGGCGGCCATTGCAGATAACATTACAAGATATGGCTACTGTTATGACTGAAGTTTTGTCTAAATTACCTGAGCTAAGAGGCAAGCGTGATCACTCTGGGGTGAGAACAGAGTGCGCTGACAATACTAGGGCCATGTCTGATACTGCGTCACAGCTTGCAGAGCATGAGGACGGAGAGCTTCATTCTGTGGGTGACGGTTCTGATCCAAACAGATTGGATTCAGATATTTCAAATTTTAAATTTAAATTGGAGAACCTCCGTGTATTACTAGGGGAGGTCTTAGCAGCTCTCAATGATTGTAACACCGTTGCAATACCAGAGAAACTATGTAGGTTGGATAAATACTTTGCGGTACCGGCGAGTACTGACGTTTTTCCTATACCTAAGAGATTAACTGAAATTGTTACTAAGGAGTGGGATAGACCCGGTGTGCCGTTCTCACCCCCTCCAATATTTAGAAAAATGTTTCCAATAGACGCCACCACTCGGGACTTATGGCAAACGGTCCCTAAGGTGGAGGGAGCAGTTTCTACTCTAGCTAAGCGTACCACTATCCCGGTGGAGGATAGCTGTGCCTTTTCAGATCCAATGGATAAAAAATTGGAGGGTTACCTTAAGAAAATGTTTGTTCAACAAGGTTTTATTTTGCAACCCCTTGCATGTATCGCGCCGATTACGGCTGCGGCAGCATTTTGGATTGAGTCTCTGGAAGAGAACCTTAGTTCATATACACTAGACGACATTATGGACAGGCTTAGAGTCCTTAAACTAGCTAATTCATTCATTTCGGAGGCCGTAGTACATTTAACCAAACTTACGGCTAAGAACTCAGGATTCGCCATACAGGCACGTAGGGCACTGTGGCTAAAATCCTGGTCAGCTGATGTTACTTCTAAGTCCAAATTACTTAATATACCTTTCAAGGGGCAGTCCTTATTTGGGCCCGGTTTGAAAGAAATTATTGCTGACATTACAGGAGGTAAGGGCCACGCCCTACCTCAAGACAAAACCAAAGCTAAGGCTAGACAGTCTAATTTTCGTCCCTTTCGGAATTTCAAAACAGGAGCAGCATCAACCTCCACTGCACCAAAACAGGAAGGAGCTGTTGCTCGTTACAGGCAAGGCTGGAAGCCCAACCAGTCCTGGAACAAGGGCAAACAGGCCAGGAAACCTGCTGCTGCCCCAAAGACAGCATGAACCGAGAGCCCCCGATCCGGGACCGGATCTAGTGGGGGGCAGACTTTCTCTCTTCGCCCAGGCCTGGGCAAGAGATGTTCAGGATCCCTGGGCGCTAGAGATCATATCTCAGGGATACCTTCTAGACTTCAAATTATCTCCACCAAGAGGGAGATTTCATCTGTCAAGATTGTCAACAAACCAGATAAAGAAGGAAGCGTTTCTACGCTGTGTACAAGATCTGTTATTAATGGGAGTGATCCATCCGGTTCCGCGGTCGGAACAAGGACAAGGGTTCTACTCAAACCTGTTTGTGGTTCCCAAAAAAGAGGGAACCTTCAGACCAATCTTAGATTTAAAGATTCTAAACAAATTCCTAAGAGTTCCATCGTTCAAAATGGAAACTATTCGGACAATCTTGCCCATGATCCAAAAGGGTCAGTACATGACCACAGTAGATTTAAAAGATGCTTACCTTCACATACCGATCCACAAAGATCATCACCGGTATCTACGGTTTGCCTTCCTAGACAGGCACTACCAGTTTGTAGCTCTTCCATTCGGATTGGCTACGGCCCCAAGAATCTTCACAAAGATTCTAGGTGCCCTCCTGGCGGTACTAAGACCGCGAGGGATTTCGGTAGCTCCGTATCTAGACGACATTCTAATACAGGCTTCAAGCTTTCAAACTGCCAAGTCTCATACAGAGTTAGTTCTGGCATTTCTAAGGTCGCATGGATGGAAAGTGAACGAAAAGAAGAGTTCTCTTTTTCCTCTCACAAGAGTTCCATTCTTGGGGACTCTTATAGATTCTGTAGAAATGAAGATTTACCTGACAGAGGACAGGTTAACAAAACTTCAAGATGCATGCCGTGTCCTTCATTCCATTCAACACCCGTCAGTAGCTCAATGCATGGAGGTGATCGGCTTAATGGTAGCGGCAATGGACATAGTACCTTTTGCACGCCTACACCTCAGACCGCTGCAATTATGCATGCTAAGTCAGTGGAATGGGGATTACTCAGATTTGTCCCCTACTCTGAATCTGAATCAAGAGACCAGAAATTCTCTTCTATGGTGGCTTCATCGGCCACACCTGTCCAGGGGGATGCCATTCAGCAGGCCAGACTGGACAATTGTAACAACAGACGCCAGCCTACTAGGTTGGGGCGCTGTCTGGAATTCTCTGAAGGCTCAGGGATTATGGAATCAGGAGGAGAGTCTCCTTCCAATAAACATTCTGGAATTGAGAGCAGTTCTCAATGCCCTTCTGGCTTGGCCCCAATTAACGACTCGGGGGTTCATCAGGTTTCAGTCGGACAATATCACGACTGTAGCTTACATCAACCATCAGGGAGGGACAAAAAGCTCCCTAGCAATGATGGAAGTATCAAAGATAATTCGATGGGCAGAGTCTCACTCTTGCCACCTGTCAGCAATCCACATCCCGGGAGTGGAGAACTGGGAGGCGGATTTCTTGAGTCGCCAGACTTTTCATCCGGGGGAGTGGGAACTTCATCCGGAGGTCTTTGCCCAAATACTTCGACGTTGGGGCAAACCAGAGATAGATCTCATGGCATCTCGCCAGAACGCCAAACTTCCTCACTACGGGTCCAGATCCAGGGATCCGGGTGCGGTTCTGATAGATGCCTTGACAGCACCTTGGAACTTCGGGATGGCTTATGTGTTTCCACCCTTCCCGCTGCTTCCTCGATTGATTGCCAAAATCAAACAGGAGAGAGCATCAGTGATTCTAATAGCACCTGCATGGCCACGCAGGACTTGGTATGCAGATCTAGTGGACATGTCATCCTGTCCACCTTGGTCTCTACCTCTAAGACAGGACCTTCTGATACAGGGTCCGTTCAAACATCAAAATCTAACTTCTCTGAAACTGACTGCTTGGAAATTGAACGCTTGATTTTATCAAAACGTGGTTTTTCTGAGTCGGTTATTGATACCCTGATACAGGCTAGGAAGCCTGTTACCAGAAAGATTTACCATAAAATATGGCGTAAATACCTATACTGGTGTGAATCCAAACGTTACTCCTGGAGTAAGGTTAGGATCTCTAGGATCTTGTCCTTTCTACAAGAGGGCTTAGAAAAGGGTTTATCGGCTAGTTCATTAAAGGGACAGATTTCAGCTCTGTCCATCTTGTTACACAGGCGTCTGTCAGAAAATCCAGACGTCCAGGCCTTTTGTCAGGCTTTAGCTAGGATCAAGCCTGTGTTTAAAGCTGTTGCTCCACCATGGAGTTTAAACTTAGTTCTTAACGTTTTACAGGGGGTTCCGTTTGAACCCCTTCATTCCATTGATATAAAATTGTTATCTTGGAAAGTTCTGTTTTTAATGGCTATTTCCTCGGCTCGAAGAGTCTCTGAGTTATCAGCATTACATTGTGATTCTCCTTATCTGATTTTTCACTCAGACAAGGTAGTTCTGCGTACTAAACCTGGGTTCTTACCTAAGGTAGTTACTAACAGGAATATCAATCAAGAGATTGTTGTTCCATCCTTGTGTCCAAATCCTTCTTCAAAGAAGGAACGTCTTCTACACAATTTGGATGTAGTTCGTGCCCTCAAGTTCTACTTGCAGGCAACTAAAGAGTTTCGTCAAACTTCTTCCCTGTTTGTCGTTTATTCTGGACAGAGGAGAGGTCAAAAAGCTTCTGCTACCTCTCTCTCTTTTTGGCTTCGTAACATAATACGTTTAGCCTATGAGACTGCTGGACAGCAGCCTCCTGAAAGAATTACAGCTCATTCCACTAGAGCTGTGGCTTCCACTTGGGCCTTTAAGAATGAGGCCTCTGTTGAACAGATTTGCAAGGCTGCAACTTGGTCTTCGCTTCATACTTTTTCCAAATTTTACAAATTTGACACTTTTGCTTCCTCGGAGGCTATTTTTGGGAGAAAGGTTCTTCAGGCAGTGGTTCCTTCTGTATAATGAGCCTGCCTATCCCTCCCGTCATCCGTGTACTTTTGCTTTGGTATTGGTATCCCAGAAGTAATGATGACCCGTGGACTGATCACACATAACAGAAGAAAACATAATTTATGCTTACCTGATAAATTCCTTTCTTCTGTTGTGTGATCAGTCCACGGCCCGCCCTGTTTTTAAGGCAGGTAAATATCTTTTAAATTATACTCCAGTCACCACTTCACCCTTGGTTACTCCTTTCTCGTTGATTCTTGGTCGAATGACTGGGACTGACGTAGAGGGGAGGAGCTATATCAGCTCTGCTGGGTGAATCCTCTTGCATTTCCTGTTGGGGAGGAGTTATATCCCAGAAGTAATGATGACCCGTGGACTGATCACACAACAGAAGAAAGGAATTTATCAGGTAAGCATAAATTATGTTTTTCTTTAGTGCATCAGCTGGTCCAAAAGTGACCGGTCCAGTAGTTACCTTACAGCGATATTATATATTAAAAAAAAAATAAGAGATTTCATAATAGGTCCATATAAGTTTTCGTTAGTCTTCTATATATCTTCAGCACAGTTAGTGAGGCAAACATACTTAAGCTACATGGGAGTATACTAGTCTGGTTATAATATACTGTCAGAAATCTAACTGAATGTTGTCTTTCTACTTCCCAATGGTTCTCATGTTTGTATGTTTAATATGTACAATGTTGATGATACTTCTCCCATATTTCACTTACATTTTATTGCTGTCTGTGCCTATATTTGGACTATTATTACTGCTTGTTATCATTATATCTCAATAAAAATTATTATTAAAAAAAAAAAAAAAAAAGATTCAGGTGCAAAGGATACGAGCAAGCTTCAGGTGTATGAGTCGGGTGCAAAGGATACGAGCAAGCTTCAGGTGTATGAATATGTCAGGTGCAAAGGATACGAGCAAGCTTCAGATGTATGAATATGTCAGTGCAAAGGATACGAGCAAGCTTCATGTGTATGAATGTCGGGTGCAAAGGATACGAGCAAGCTTCAGGTGTATGAATGTCAGGTGCAAAGGATAAGAGCAAGCTTCAGGTGTATGAATGTCAGGTGCAAAGGATACGAGCAAGCTTCAGGTGTATGAATATGTCAGGTGCAAAGGATACGAGCAAGCTTCAGGTGTATGAATATGCCGGGTGCAAAGGTTACGAGCAAGCTTCATGTGTATGAATATGTCGGGTGCAAAGGCTACGAGCAAGCTTCAGGTGTATGAATGTCAGGTGCAAAGGATACGAGCAAGCTTCAGGTGTATGAATATGTCAGGTGCAAAGGATTACGAGCAAGCTTCAGGTGTATGAATATGTCGGGTGCAAAGGATACGAGCAAGCTTCAGGTGTATGAATATGTCGGGTGCAAAGGATACGAGCAAGCTCCAGGTGTATGAATATGTCAGTGCAAAGGATACGAGCAAGCTTCAGATGTATGAATGTGTTAGGTGCAAAGGATACGAGCAAGCTTCAGGTGTATGAATATGTCAGGTGCAAAGGATACGAGCAAGCTTCAGGTGTATGAATGTCAGGTGCAAAGGATACAAGCAAGCTTCAGGTGTATGAATGTCAGGTGCAAAGGATACGAGCAAGCTTCAGGTGTATGAATGTCGGGTGCAAAGGATACGAGCAAGCTCCAGGTGTATGAATATGTCAGGTGCAAAGGATACGAGCAAGCTTCATGTGTATGAATATGTCAGGCGCAAAGGATACGAGCAAGCTTCAGGTGTATGAATGTCAGGTGCAAAGGATACGAGCAAGCTTCATGTGTATGAATATGTCAGGTGCAAAGTATACGAGCAAGATCCAGGTGTATGAATATGTCAGGTGCAAAGGATACAAGCAAGCTTCAGGTGTATGAATATGTCAGGTGCAAAGGATACGAGCAAGCTTCAGGTGTATGAATATGTCAGGTGCAAAGGATACGAGCAAGCTCCAGGTGTATGAATATGTCAGGTGCAAAGGATACAAGCAAGCTTCAGGTGTATGAATGTCAGGTGCATAGGATACGAGCAAGCTCCAGGTATATGAATATGTCAGGTGCAAAGGATACAAGCAAGCTTCAGGTGTATGAATATGTCAGGTGCAAAGAATATGAGCAAGCTTCATGTGTATGAATATGTCAGGTGCAAAGGATTACGAGCAAGCTCCAGGTGTATGAATATGTCAGGTGCAAAGGATACGAGCAAGCTTCAGGTGTATGAATGTCAGGTGCAAAGGATACGAGCAAGCTTCAGGTGTATGAATATGTCAGGTGCAAAGGATACGAGCAAGCTCCAGGTGTATGAATATGTCAGGTGCAAAGGATACGAGCAAGCTTCAGGTGTATGAATGTCAGGTGCAAAGGATACGAGCAAGCTCCAGGTGTATGAATATGTCAGGTGCAAAGAATACGAGCAAGCTCCAGGTGTATGGATGTCAGGTGCAAAGGATACGAGCAAGCTCCAGGTGTATGAATATGTCAGGTGCAAAGGATACGAGCAAGCTTCAGGTGTATGAATGTCAGGTGCAAAGGATACGAGCAAGCTTCAGGTGTATGAATGTCAGGTGCAAAGGATACGAGCAAGCTTCAGGTGTATGAATGTCAGGTGCAAAGGATACGAGCAAGCTTCAGGTGTATGAATATGTCAGGTGCAAAGGATACGAGCAAGCTTCAGGTGTATGAATATGTCAGGTGCAAAGGATACGAGCAAGCTTCAGGTGTATGAATATGTCAGGTGCAAAGGATACGAGCAAGCTCCAGGTGTATGAATATGTCAGGTGCAAAGTATACGAGCAAGCTTAATGTGTATGAATATGTCAGGTGCAAAGGATACAAGCAAGCTTCATGTGTATGAATATGTCAGGTGCAAAGAATACGAGCAAGCTTCAGGTGTATGAATATGTCAGGTGTAAAGGATACAAGCAAGCTTCAGGTGTATGAATATGTCGGGTGCAAAGGATACGAGCAAGCTTCAGGTGTATGAATATGTCAGGTGCAAAGAATACGAGCAAGCTTCAGGTGTATGAATATGTCAGGTGCAAAGGATACGAGCAAGCTTCAGGTGTATGAATGTCAGGTGCAAAGGATACGAGCAAGCTCCTGGTGTATGAATATGTCAGGTGCAAAGGATACGAGCAAGCTTCAGGTGTATGAATATGTCAGGTGCAAAGGATACGAGCAAGCTTCAGGTGTATGAATATGTCAGGTGCAAAGGATACGAGCAAGCTTCAGGTGTATGAATATGTCAGGTGCAAAGGATACGAGCAAGCTTCAGGTGTATGAATATGTCAGGTGCAAAGGATACGAGCAAGCTTCAGGTGTATGAATATGTCAGGTGCAAAGGATACGAGCAAGCTTCAGGTGTATGAATGTCAGGTGCAAAGGATACGAGCAAGCTTCAGGTGTATGAATGTCAGTGCAAAGGATACGAGCAAGCTTCAGGTGTATGAATGTCAGGTGCAAAGGATACGAGCAAGCTTCAGGTGTATGAATGTCAGTGCAAAGGATACGAGCAAGCTTCAGGTGTATGAATGTCAGGTGCAAAGGATACGAGCAAGCTCCAGGTGTATGAATATGTCAGGTGCAAAGAATACGAGCAAGCTCCAGGTGTATGGATGTCAGGTGCAAAGGATACGAGCAAGCTCCAGGTGTATGAATATGTCAGGTGCAAAGGATACGAGCAAGCTTCAGGTGTATGAATGTCAGGTGCAAAGGATACGAGCAAGCTTCAGGTGTATGAATGTCAGGTGCAAAGGATACGAGCAAGCTTCAGGTGTATGAATGTCAGGTGCAAAGGATACGAGCAAGCTTCAGGTGTATGAATATGTCAGGTGCAAAGGATACGAGCAAGCTTCAGGTGTATGAATATGTCAGGTGCAAAGGATACGAGCAAGCTTCAGGTGTATGAATATGTCAGGTGCAAAGGATACGAGCAAGCTCCAGGTGTATGAATATGTCAGGTGCAAAGTATACGAGCAAGCTTAATGTGTATGAATATGTCAGGTGCAAAGGATACAAGCAAGCTTCATGTGTATGAATATGTCAGGTGCAAAGAATACGAGCAAGCTTCAGGTGTATGAATATGTCAGGTGTAAAGGATACAAGCAAGCTTCAGGTGTATGAATATGTCGGGTGCAAAGGATACGAGCAAGCTTCAGGTGTATGAATATGTCAGGTGCAAAGAATACGAGCAAGCTTCAGGTGTATGAATATGTCAGGTGCAAAGGATACGAGCAAGCTTCAGGTGTATGAATGTCAGGTGCAAAGGATACGAGCAAGCTCCTGGTGTATGAATATGTCAGGTGCAAAGGATACGAGCAAGCTTCAGGTGTATGAATATGTCAGGTGCAAAGGATACGAGCAAGCTTCAGGTGTATGAATATGTCAGGTGCAAAGGATACGAGCAAGCTTCAGGTGTATGAATATGTCAGGTGCAAAGGATACGAGCAAGCTTCAGGTGTATGAATATGTCAGGTGCAAAGGATACGAGCAAGCTTCAGGTGTATGAATATGTCAGGTGCAAAGGATACGAGCAAGCTTCAGGTGTATGAATGTCAGGTGCAAAGGATACGAGCAAGCTTCAGGTGTATGAATGTCAGTGCAAAGGATACGAGCAAGCTTCAGGTGTATGAATATGTCAGGTGCAAAGGATACGAGCAAGCTTCAGGTGTATGAATATGTCAGGTGCAAAGGATACGAGCAAGCTTCAGGTGTATGAATATGTCAGGTGCAAAGGATACGAGCAAGCTTCAGGTGTATGAATGTCAGGTGCAAAGGATACGAGCAAGCTTCAGGTGTATGAATGTCAGTGCAAAGGATACGAGCAAGCTTCAGGTGTATGAATATGTCAGGTGCAAAGGATACGAGCAAGCTTCAGGTGTATGAATGTCAGTGCAAAGGATACGAGCAAGCTTCAGGTGTATGAATGTCAGTGCAAAGGATACGAGCAAGCTTCAGGTGTATGAATGTCAGTGCAAAGGATACGAGCAAGCTCCAGGTGTATGAATATGTCAGTGCAAAGGATACAAGCAAGCTTCAGGTGTATGAATGTCAGTGCAAAGGATACGAGCAAGCTCCAGGAGTATGAATGTCAGTGCAAAGGATACGAGCAAGCTCCAGGAGTATGAATGTCAGTGCAAAGGATACGAGCAAGCTCCAGGAGTATGAATGTCAGGTGCAAAGGATACGAGCAAGCTCCAGGTGTATGAATATGTCAGGTGCAAAGGATACGAGCAAGCGCCAGGTGTATGAATAAGTCACCTGCATAGGCTTTGTGTATTTTGCTAATAGGAAGAGCTAGCGAAACTAGCACTTAAATTGTAGTGTACAAATAACATTTTATGTAATTTTATTTTTATATCATTGACTGCTCCCCCCCCCCCCCCTGTTTTTTACCCCTCCACATGGGTTAAATGCCTAAAGCTATACACCTGACAAGAGTGGCAATGTATTGTCACATTCCCAAGAACTATCATGTGCAGGTGTTAAATGCATATTGAGAAACTTTTGTTGGCTGGTATATCCAATGTGCACATTATTTGCATAATTTAACAAATTCATTAATTTGATCATTTGAGCAACAACATTGTAAGCATTTATTATTAAATTTGTCTTAAATTTTAGCTGGGTGGTCCGTAAAATCAGCCCTGTTGTGCATTTGCTAAATAGGTCCTGGGGAGAGCACTGATGAAATGCACTTCTCAATTACAGCATTTTTTCCCTCTATCACTCTAATGCGAAACTTTTAACTTTAGTCAACCACTTACTGCGTATCTGGGAAGTGTGATACATATGCCTTTTTATATGTGTAATTTTGGTGATACTCAGTCTTGTATACGTCTGTTTTTTAGCCTTTTTAGGATTATGCACCTTTATGTTAATAACAATAGTTTGTTTACAGATGATTGCAGCATACTCCTTTATCCCAGTTATGCAAGCATGGCTTATTCCCTGGTATACAGAAGTGAATTTTCAGTTGTTACATTGTTGTTTGGTTAGAAGGGGAATTGTTGTTTATACTTGAACTAGTTGATAAGCCTGCCCAGAGGGCAGTCTGTGTTAAAAATGCAACCACCAAGCTACAAAAAATAAAAAAGTAGAAATACAGAAAAAAATAAACAAAGCTATTCAAAATAATAAAATTAAACCTAAACTAATAACCCTGTAAAAATACCCCCCAAAATAAAAACACCCCTAATATAATACTAAACTACCAATTGCCCTAAAAAAATCAGCTCTTTTACATTAAAAATAAACAAAGTCCTCCCTAACAGTAAAACCCTCCACCCACGAAATCCCCTGAAATAAATAAAAAAAACTAACACTAATAAACCTAAACTACCCATTGCCGCTAAAGGGGCATTTGTATGGGCCTTGCCCTTAAAGGGGCATTCAGCTCTTTTTTCACTGCCCTTAAAAGGGCATTCAGCTCTTTTTGAAATTGCCCAATGAACCCTAATCTAAAAAAACAAAAAAAAAACACCAATTTTTTTTTTTAAAAACACCCACTAACACTAAAGCCCCAAATAGGTACTCACGGTTTCAGACGTCCGGCAGAGAAGGTCTTCTAGGCGGGTCCATCATCTTCATCTTCATCTACAGCAAAGGCGATGCGGAGGTCCGGAACGGTCTTCCCAGATGTGGCGGCATCGGTGGTCCACAGTGGCATGGAGGCTCCTCCATGCCGATGTCAGTCGTATACTGAATATTGAATTCAAGGTGCCGAAATCAATTTGGGGTACCTTGCATTACTATTGGCTAAATTTTTCAAAACGGCCAATAGGATTAGAGCTACTGAAATCATATTGGCTGTTCAAATCAGCCAATAGGATTTCATTAGCTCTTATCCTATTGGCTGATTTTTAAATAGGATGAGAGCTACTGAAATCTTGCGCTGCCAAATTTCCTTAGAGGTTGTGTGCGCAACTGGCAACACCGATGGACGCGTTACTAACGCGATTATAGTATAGATATGCCCCAGTAGATAGAGGATCCTGATATGAAGCTACCTGTTCAGTTAAGGTTTCAAAAGCCTCTTCTAGGGTAAAACTTTGAAGACTACACTATTGTGATGGTTGTGCTGATTTTTCTTCTGATACCTCTCATAAGAAGTCTTGCACGGGGATATAGGAATATTATCATCACCAGATCAGTAACCTAACGTGCAGTTTAGGCTTGGCATCCGTTCTCAGCTGCAGTTTGGGGGTCATTTGCACAGTCTCTAGGTGCCACAACAAAGTATACAGTTATGGATAACCAACTGAAGTTATCCTAGAAAACTGCAACTTTCTTGGGAAATGTTTTTTTTTTTTTTTTTTTTTTTGGTAACTTCTTTTTTTTTCATGCCCTTTATTGTAAAAGGTTCTTAAAGGGGCATAAGCCCACACATTTTCTTTCATAATTCAGATAAAACAAATTTTCTTTGTTTTCTTGTTATGCTTTGTTGAAAAGCAGGGAGGTTAAGTTAGGAGTGTGCACGTATCTGCAGCATTATACGGCAGCAGGTTTGCAACAGTTGTACAATAGAAAGAGCAGTAGATGGCAGCACTATCTCCTGTTATGTAGTGCTGAAAGGCGTTCACTACCTATCTAGACTACCTATCTTCAACAGAGAATAGCAAGAGAACTAAGCAAATTTGCTAATAGAAGTAAATTGGAAACCTTTTAAAATTGTATTCTCTATCTGAATCATTCATTTCCATTTAATAAGTAATTTATTTAAAGTTTTGAATGTTTATAATGAACATAGTATTTTACATAATTACATATTTCTCCAACATAGGTGTGTCCGGTCCACGGCGTCATCCTTACTTGTGGGATATTCTCTTCCCCAACAGGAAATGGCAAAGAGCCCAGCAAAGCTGGTCACATGATCCCTCCTAGGCTCCGCCTACCCCAGTCATTCTCTTTGCCGTTGTACAGGCAACATCTCCACGGAGATGGCTTAGAGTTTTTTAGTGTTTAACTGTAGTTTTTCATTATTCAATCAAGAGTTTGTTATTTTCAAATAGTGCTGGTACGTACTATTTACTCAGAAACAGAAAAGAGATGAAGAATTCTGTTTGTATGAGGAAAATGATTTTAGCAACCGTAACTAAAATCCATGGCTGTTCCACACAGGACTGTTGAGAGCATTAACTTCAGTTGGGGGAACAGTTTGCAGTCCTTTGCTGCTTGAGGTATGACACATTCTAACAAGACGATGTAATGCTGGAAGCTGTCATTTTCCCTATGGGATCCGGTAAGCCATGTTTATTACGATTGTAAATAAGGGCTTCACAAGGGCTTATTTAGACTGTAGACATTTTTTGGGCTAAATCGATTGATATTAACACTTATTTAGCCTTGAGGAATCATTTATTCTGGGTATTTTGATATAATTATATCGGCAGGCACTATTTTAGACACCTTATTCTTTAGGGGCTTTCCCAAAGCATAGGCAGAGTCTCATTTTCGCGCCGGTGTTGCGCACTTGTTTTTGAGAGGCATGGCATGCAGTCGCATGTGAGAGGAGCTCTGATACTGATAAAAGACTTCTGAAGGCATCATTTGGTATCGTATTCCCCTTGGGTTTGGTTGGGTCTCAGCAAAGCAGATACCAGGGACTGTAAAGGGGTTAAAGCTTAAAACGGCTCCGGTTCCGTTATTTTAAGGGTTAAAGCTTCCAAAATTGGTGTGCAATATTTTCAAGGCTTTAAGACACTGTGGTGAAAGTTTGGTGAATTTTGAACAATTCCTTCATGTTTTTTCGCAATTGCAGTAATAAAGTGGGTTCAGTTTAAAATTTAAAGTGACAGTAACGGTTTTATTTCAAAACGTTTTTTGTACTTTCTTATCAAGTTTATGCCTGTTTAACATGTCTGAACTACCAGATAGACTGTGTTCTGAATGTGGGGAAGCCAGAATTCCTATTCATTTAAATAAATGTGATTTATGTGATAATGACAATGATGCCCAAGATGATTCCTCAAGTGAGGGGAGTAAGCATGGTACTGCATCATTCCCTCCTTCGTCTACACGAGTCTTGCCCACTCAGGAGGCCCCTAGTACATCTAGCGCGCCAATACTCCTTACTATGCAACAATTAACGGCTGTAATGGATAATTCTGTCAAAAACATTTTAGCCAAAATGAACACTTATCAGCGTAAGCGTGGATGCTCTGTTTTAGTTACTGAAGAGCATGACGACGCTGATATTAATATCTCTGAAGGGCCCCTAACCCAATCTGAGGGGGCCAGGGAGGTTTTGTCTGAGGGAGAAATTACTGATTTAGGGAACATTTCTCAGCAGGCTGAATCTGATGTGATTACTTTTAAATTTAAATTGGAACATCTCCGCATTTTGCTTAAGGAGGTATTATCCACTCTGGATGATTGTGAAAATTTGGTCATCCCAGAGAAACTATGTAAAATGGACAAGTTCCTAGAGGTGCCGGGGCTCCCAGAAGCTTTTCCTATACCCAAGCGGGTGGCGGACATTGTTAATAAAGAATGGGAAAGGCCCGGTATTCCTTTCGTCCCTCCCCCCATATTTAAAAAATTGTTTCCTATGGTCGACCCCAGAAAGGACTTATGGCAGTCAGTCCCCAAGGTCGAGGGAGCGGTTTCTACTTTAAACAAACGCACCACTATTCCCATAGAGGATAGTTGTGCTTTCAAAGATCCTATGGATAAAAAATTAGAAGGTTTGCTTAAAAAGATGTTTGTTCAGCAGGGTTACCTTCTACAACCCATTTCATGCATTGTCCCTGTCACTACAGCCGCATATTTCTGGTTTGATGAACTGATTAAGGTGCTCGATAGTGACTCTCCTCCTTATGAGGAGATTATGGACAGAGTCAATGCTCTCAAATTGGCTAATTCTTTCACTCTAGACGCCTCTTTGCAATTGGCTAAGTTAGCGGCTAAGAATTCTGGGTTTGCTATTGTGGCGCGCAGAGCGCTTTGGTTGAAATCTTGGTCGGCTGATGCGTCTTCCAAGAACAAGCTACTAAACATTCCTTTCAAGGGGAAAACGCTGTTTGGTCCTGACTTGAAAGAGATTATCTCTGATATCACTGGGGGTAAGGGCCATGCCCTTCCTCAGGATCGGCCTTTCAAGGCAAAAAATAGACCTAATTTTCGTCCCTTTCGTAAAAACGGACCAGCCCAAGGTGCTACGTCCTCTAAGCAAGAGGGTAATACTTCTCAGGCCAAGCCAGCTTGGAGACCAATGCAAGGCTGGAACAAGGGAAAGCAGGCAAAGAAACCTGCCACTGCTACCAAGACAGCATGAAATATCGGCCCCCGATCCGGGACCGGATCTGGTGGGGGGCAGACTCTCTCTCTTCGCTCAGGCTTGGGCAAGAGATGTTCTGGATCCTTGGGCGCTAGAAATAGTCTCCCAGGGTTATCTTCTGGAATTCAAGGGACTTCCCCCAAGGGGAAGGTTCCACAGGTCTCAGTTGTCTTCAGACCACATAAAAAGACAGGCGTTCTTACATTGTGTAGAAGACCTGTTAAAAATGGGAGTGATTCATCCTGTTCCATTGAGAGAACAAGGGATGGGGTTCTACTCCAATCTGTTCATAGTTCCCAAAAAAGAGGGAACGTTCAGACCAATCCTAGATCTCAAGATCTTAAACAAATTTCTCAAGGTCCCATCTTTCAAGATGGAAACCATTCGAACTATCCTTCCTTCCATCCAGGAAGGTCAATTCATGACCGCGGTGGATTTAAAGGATGCGTATCTACATATTCCTATCCACAAGGAACATCATCGGTTCCTAAGGTTTGCATTCCTGGACAAACATTACCAGTTCGTGGCGCTTCCTTTCGGATTAGCCACTGCTCCAAGGATTTTCACAAAGGTACTAGGGTCCCTTCTAGCTGTGCTAAGACCAAGGGGCATTGCAGTTGTACCTTACCTGGACGACATTCTGATTCAAGCGTCGTCCCTCCCTCGAGCAAAGGCTCACACGGACATCGTCCTGGCCTTTCTCAGATCGCACGGCTGGAAAGTGAACGTGGAAAAGAGTTCTCTATCCCCGTCAACAAGGGTTCCCTTCTTGGGAACAATTATAGACTCCTCAGAAATGAGGATTTTTCTAACAGAGGCCAGAAAGACAAAGCTTCTGGACTCTTGTCGAATACTTCATTCCGTTCCTCTTCCTTCCGTAGCTCAGTGCATGGAAGTGATCGGGTTGATGGTAGCGACAATGGACATAGTTCCTTTTGCGCGCATTCATCTAAGACCATTACAACTGTGCATGCTCAGTCAGTGGAATGGGGACTATACAGACTTGTCTCCAAAGATACAAGTAAATCAGAGGACCAGAGACTCACTCCGTTGGTGGCTGTCCCTGGACAACCTGTCACGAGGGATGACATTCCACAGACCAGAGTGGGTCATTGTCACGACCGACGCCAGTCTGATGGGCTGGGGCGCGGTCTGGGGATCCCTGAAAGCTCAGGGTCTTTGGTCTCGGGAAGAATCTCTTCTACCGATAAATATTCTGGAACTGAGAGCGATATTCAATGCTCTCAAGGCTTGGCCTCAGCTAGCGAGGACCAAGTTCATACGGTTTCAATCAGACAACATGACGACTGTTGCGTACATCAACCATCAGGGGGGAACAAGGAGTTCCCTAGCGATGGAAGAAGTGACCAAGATTATTCTATGGGCGGAGTCTCACTCCTGCCACCTGTCTGCTATCCACATCCCGGGAGTGGAAAATTGGGAAGCGGATTTTCTGAGTCGTCAGACATTGCATCCGGGGGAGTGGGAACTCCATCCGGAAATCTTTGCCCAAGTCACTCAACTTTGGGGCATTCCAGACATGGATCTGATGGCCTCTCGTCAGAACTTCAAAGTTCCTTGCTACGGGTCCAGATCCAGGGATCCCAAGGCGGCTCTAGTGGATGCACTAGTAGCACCTTGGACCTTCAAACTAGCTTATGTGTTCCCGCCGTTTCCTCTCATCCCCAGGCTGGTAGCCAGGATCAATCAGGAGAGGGCGTCGGTGATCTTGATAGCTCCTGCGTGGCCACGCAGGACTTGGTATGCAGATCTGGTGAATATGTCATCGGCTCCACCTTGGAAGCTACCTTTGAGACGAGACCTTCTTGTTCAGGTTCCGTTCGAACATCCGAATCTGGTTTCACTCCAGCTGACTGCTTGGAGATTGAACGCTTGATTTTATCGAAGCGAGGTTTCTCAGATTCTGTTATCGATACTCTTGTTCAGGCCAGAAAGCCTGTAACTAGAAAGATTTACCACAAAATTTGGAAAAAATATATCTGTTGGTGTGAATCTAAAGGATTCCCTTGGGACAAGGTTAAGATTCCTAGGATTCTATCCTTCCTTCAAGAAGGATTGGAAAAAGGATTATCGGCAAGTTCCCTGAAGGGACAGATTTCTGCCTTGTCGGTGTTACTTCACAAAAAACTGGCAGCTGTGCCAGATGTTCAAGCCTTTGTTCAGGCTCTGGTTAGAATCAAGCCTGTTTACAAACCTTTGACTCCTCCTTGGAGTCTCAATCTAGTTCTTTCAGTTCTTCAGGGGGTTCCGTTTGAACCCTTACATTCCGTTGATATTAAGTTATTATCTTGGAAAGTTTTGTTTTTAGTTGCAATTTCTTCTGCTAGAAGAGTTTCAGAATTATCTGCTCTGCAGTGTTCTCCTCCTTATCTGGTGTTCCATGCAGATAAGGTGGTTTTACGTACTAAACCTGGTTTTCTTCCAAAAGTTGTTTCTAACAAAAACATTAACCAGGAGATTATCGTACCTTCTCTGTGTCCGAAACCAGTTTCAAAGAAGGAACGCTTGTTGCACAATTTGGATGTTGTTCGCGCTCTAAAATTCTATTTAGATGCCACAAAGGATTTTAGACAAACATCTTCCCTGTTTGTTGTTTATTCAGGTAAAAGGAGAGGTCAAAAAGCAACTTCTACCTCTCTCTCTTTTTGGATTAAAAGCATCATCAGATTGGCTTACGAGACTGCCGGACGGCAGCCTCCCGAAAGAATCACGGCTCATTCCACTAGGGCTGTGGCTTCCACATGGGCCTTCAAGAACGAGGCTTCTGTTGATCAGATATGTAGGGCAGCGACTTGGTCTTCACTGCACACTTTTACCAAATTTTACAAGTTTGATACTTTTGCTTCTTCTGAGGCTATTTTTGGGAGAAAGGTTTTGCAAGCCGTGGTGCCTTCCATTTAGGTGACCTGATTTGCTCCCTCCCTTCATCCGTGTCCTAAAGCTTTGGTATTGGTTCCCACAAGTAAGGATGACGCCGTGGACCGGACACACCTATGTTGGAGAAAACAGAATTTATGTTTACCTGATAAATTTCTTTCTCCAACGGTGTGTCCGGTCCACGGCCCGCCCTGGTTTTTTAATCAGGTCTGATAATTTATTTTCTTTAACTACAGTCACCACGGTACCATATGGTTTCTCCTATGCTATTATTCCTCCTTAACGTCGGTCGAATGACTGGGGTAGGCGGAGCCTAGGAGGGATCATGTGACCAGCTTTGCTGGGCTCTTTGCCATTTCCTGTTGGGGAAGAGAATATCCCACAAGTAAGGATGACGCCGTGGACCGGACACACCGTTGGAGAAAGAAATTTATCAGGTAAACATAAATTCTGTTTTCTGCTAATAAAGTTGTTTATAGCTGGTGTTGGTGTAACGTGTGACATCTAGCATTTAGTGTACAGGTATACCCCACTTTACAGCGCTTCACTTTAAGGCGGTTTTCACTTTACAGCGGGGCTCCGGTCCCTAACCCGCTGTATGAGCGGGGTATACCTGTACTGTGTATCTTGCATGTAGTTTTGACAACATAAAACTGAAATGTAATATAATTAGATCCTTATACTGATACTTTGTAGCACTAAAGGGCTGTTTTCCCTTTTTCTTGTCTTTCAGACCGTGAGGACCAATCAATACTTTGCACGTAAGTTAACATTCATGTTTACAAAGCAGTATATATATTCTCAGCATTTTTGTTTTATATTCATCTCTTTAGAAACAATATCTAAAGTGGAAGAGCCATGTGTATATAATGCAGAATATAGATGGCCCTGCCTTGTTTGTTCACAATATGCCTGTAAACACCGCTACATCTAGTGTTTATCGCTTCACTTCGGGGCAGATCTTGCTGACGTGTATAGAATGTGTGGGTCTGTCTGCCCCATAAGGACTGAATTGACTGAATTAAGCAGATGTGCCATACACATACCAGTGTGCTGAAGATGTCCAGTGTGCAGCTGCCAGGGTGGGCTCAGAGCTAAAGAATTTTATCCTGCCACTGCTTCACAAGTAAAATAACTTAGAGCTGAGATAATGTGTCAGGAGAAGAAATTCTATCTATTCAAAGGGGGTTTTAACTCTTAACCAGCCTGATGTCTGTAAATGCGCATTTACTAAGTTTAAAGGTTTTTCCTTAATAAAAACATTTATTTCATAATATGGCGAGAGTCCACAAACCATTACATGTCAGATTAGACCCCAGTCCAATAGGAGGAGGCATAAACACCCAACATAACGGATTTTAATTTCTCCCACTTTCCCATAACCTCGCAGTCATTTTTTTACCTCCATTAAGGAGTGAAGTGAATTCCCGAAATACAGAGTTTCATGACGTTTCTCATGAACGATTTGAGACCCATTTTCTCCTCAGAGAAACTACAAATGAGGGCAGAATGGTAGGCAGGAGTTCAACCCAGGCAGTGGTTCTCTTCTCCCAATGCGGAGATGCCACCACTCTCCCAGGTGAAATGTGGGCATCGCCGCTAATCCACTGGTTAGTGTGCCATTTCCTTCTTAATACAGGGAGAATCCACAGCTGCATTCCTTACTTGTGGGAAATACTGAACCTGGCCACCAAGAGGAGGCAAAGACACCCCAGCCAAATGCTTAAATACCTCCCCCACTTCCCTCATCCCCCAGTCATTTTTTGCCTTTCGTCACAGGAGGTTGGCAGAGAAGTGTCAGAAGTTCATTTGGAAGGGTATCTACCCTTCGATATGGGACTGGAGTTTTAAGTACTCTTGTCAGCCTCTCAGTGAGAGCATTGATGAAAGTTAGTCTGGAGATGCAGGGAGAGTCTTTTTGTGTGACCTTCCAGACTCCTATAAACAGCTCCTAAGTAATCAGCGTTGACGAGTTTCGCTGCCTGCTTTTCTTGACTCAAGTCCATGTCAGAAGCAATGCTACAGTCTGTCACACTTGAAGGACCGTGTTTCTGCTCCACGGCATAGATTCTGTTATGATCGTTTCATTTTTTATACATAAATATTAACGCTAGAAGACCGGGTCACAGTTAGCTTCCTTTATCTTTATGGAATCAAAGGTTAATATCTCCTGAGGGCGATCATTGAACAGTGGGGGTGTTAATCATAATTGTTTGTGATTTATGCTGCTTCTATGTGTAAGATGTTTTAGGCTCATAGGCTGATATGGAACATACAGGTTGTTTTTACTTTGGGAGTTGCACAGTTTTATTAGACTTAGCACACTTTTCCTGCATTGCGCACCGTGTGACCGGGAGTGGTCACGGTTTCCATTTCCTATTCCTGATTGTGTGACTATGGACAGGAGCGAGTTTCTCTACACTGTCTGGGTCATAGGAGATGGTGACTGCCCCAGCCATTGGGGATATAGGTGCCAGTTGTTTTCTTCTATAAGGTACGACGAGTCCACGGATTCATCCTTTACTTGTGGGATATTATCCTCCTGCTAACAGGAAGGGGCAAAGAGCACCACAGCAGAGCTGTCTATATAGCTCCTCCCTTAGCTCCACCCCGCAGTCATTCTCTTTGCCTACTCTAAGTACTAGGAAGGGTAAAGTGAAAGAGGTGATAAAATATTAGTTTTTAATTTCTTCAAGCAAGAGTTTTTTGTTTTAAATGGTACCGGTGTGTACTATTTACTCTCAGGCAGCAGATGGATGATATGGCCGCAATTATGAATACTACCCTCACAGAGGTTTTATCTAAGCTGCCTGGGTTGCAGGGGAAGCGCAGTAGGTCTGGTGTGAGAGCAAATGCTGAGTCCTCGGACGCTTTATTAGCCATATCCGATGTACCCTCACAATCTTCTGAGTTGGGGGTGAGGGATTTGCCGTCTGAGGGAGAGATTTCTGATTCAGGAAAGATGTTCCCTCAGACAGACTCAGATATGACCGCTTTTAAATTTAAACTAGAACACCTCCGCTTGTTGCTCAGGGAGGTTTTAGCGTCTCTGGATGATTGTGACCCTATTGTAGTTCCAGAGAAATTGTGTAAAATGGACAGATTTCTAGAGGTTCCTGCCTACACTGATGTTTTTCCGGTCCCTAAGAGGATTTCGGACATTGTTACTAAGGAGTGGGATAGATCAGGTATTCCGTTCGCTCCCCCTCCTACTTTTAAGAAAATGTTTCCCATATCAGACACCATGCGGGACTCATGGCAGACGGTCCCTAAGGTGGAGGGAGCTATTTCTACCCTGGCTAAGCGTACAACTATACCTATTGAGGACAGTTGTGCTTTCAAAGATCCTATGGATAAAAAATTAGAGGGTCTCCTGAAGAAAATATTTGTTCATCAGGGTTTTCTCCTCCAGCCTATAGCGTGCATTGTTCCTGTAACTACTGCAGCTGCTTTTTGGTTCGAGGCTCTGGAGGAGGCTCTTCAGGTTGAGACCCCATTAGATAATATTCTGGATAGAATTAGGGCTCTCAAACTAGCTAATTCTTTCATTACAGATGCCGCTTTTCAACTGGCTAAATTAGCGGCAAAGAATTCAGGTTTCGCCATTTTAGCGCATAGAGCGTTATGGCTTAAGTCCTGGTCTGCTGATGTGTCATTAAAATCTAAGCTTTTAGCCATCCCATTCAGGGGTAAGACCCTATACGGGCCTGAACTCAAAGAGATCATTTCAGACATCACTGGAGGGAAAGGCCATGCCCTTCCTCAGGATAAGACAAATAAGATGAGGACCAAACAGAATAATTTTCATTCCTTTCGAATCTTCAAAGGTGGTCCCTCTGCTTCTTCCCCTGCTGCAAAGCAAAAGGGGAATTTTGCCCAATCCAAGTCAGTCTGGAGACCTAACCAGACTTGGAACAAAGGTAAACAGGCCAAGAAGCCCGCTGCTGCCACCCAGACAGCATGAAGAGGTATCCCCCGATCCGGGACCAGATCTAGTAGGGGGCAGACTTTCTCTCTTTGCTCAGGCTTGGGCAAGAGACGTTCAGGACTCCTGGGCTTTAGAAATCGTAACCCAGGGGTATCTTCTAGATTTCAAAGATTCTCCTCCAAGGGGCAGATTCCATCTTTCTCAATTGTCTGTAAACCAGACAAAAACAGAGGTGTTCTTACGCTGTGTAGAAGACCTATATACCATGGGAGTGATCTGCCAGTTCCGAAAACAGAACAGGGGCAGGGGTTCTACTCCAATCTGTTTGTGGTTCCCAAAAAAGAGGGAACCTTCAGACCAATTTTAGATTTCAAGATCCTAAACAAATTCCTCAGAGTCCCAAGATGGAGACCATTCGGACTATTTTACCAATGATCCAGGAGGGTCAATATATGACCACCGTGGACTTAAAGGATGCGTATCTACACATCCCTATCCACAAAGATCATCACCAGTTCCTCAGGTTCGCCTTTCTGGACAAGCATTACCAGTTTGTGGCTCTTCCCTTCGAGTTGGCCACAGCTCCCAGAATTTTCACAAAGGTGCTAGGGTCCCTTCTGGCGGTTCTAAGGCCGCGGGGCATAGCTGTGGCGCCTTATCTGGACGATATCTTATTTCAGGCGTCGACTTACCAACTAGCCAAATCTCACACGGACATCGTGTTGGCTTTTCTAAGATCTCACAGGTGGAAGGTGAACGTAAAAAAGAGTTCACTTATCCCTCTCAGAGTTCCATTCCTGGGAACTCTGATAGATTCGTGGACATGAAAATTTTTCTGACGGAGGTCAGGAAATCAAAGATTTTAACCACCTGCCGAGCTCTTCATTCCATTCCTCGACCATCAGTGGCTCGGTGTATGGAGGTAATCGGTCTAATGGTAGCGGCAATGGACATAGTTCCGTTTGCTCGCTTGCATCTCAGACCACTGCAACTATGCATGCTCAAACAGTGGAATGGGGATTATGCAGATGTATTGCCTCAGATAAATCTGGATTAAGAGACCAGAGACTCTTCTTTTGTGGTTGTCACAGGATCATCTGTCCCAGGGAATGTGTTTCCGCAGGCCAGCATGGGTCATAGTGACAACGGACGCCAGCCTATTGGGCTGGGGTGCAGTCTGGAATTCCCTGAAAGCATAGGGTTTGTGGACTCAGGAGGAAGCTCTCCTCCCGATAAATTTTCTAGAACTGAGAGCGATTTTCAACGCGCTTCAGGTGTGGCCTCAGCTGGCTTTTGCCAGATTCATAAGATTCCAGTCGGGCAATATCACGACTGTAGCATATATCAATCATCAGGGGGAACAGAGTTCTCTAGCGATGATAGAGGTTACCAAAATAATTCGATGGGCAGAGACTCACTCGTGCCATCTATCAGCAATCTATATCCCAGGAGTGGAGATCTGGGAAGAGGATTTTCTAAGTCGTCAGACTTTTCATCCGGGGGAGTGGGAACTCCATCCGGAGGTGTTTGCACAATTGATTCAGCAATGGGGCACACAAGAATTGGATCTGATGGCATCTCGTTAGAACACCAAACTTCCTTGTTACGAGTCCAGGTCAAGGGATCCTCAGGCAGTACTGATAGATGCTCTAGCAGTACCCTGGTCGTTCAACCTGGCTTATGTGTTTCCACCATTTCCTCTCCTTCCTCGTCTGATTGCCAGAATCAAACAGGAGAGAGCCTCAGTGATTTTGATAGCACCTGCGTGGCCACGCAGGACTTGGTATGCAGACCTGGTGGACATGTCATCTCTTCCACCATGGACTCTGCCACTGAGACAGGACCTTCTGATTCAAGGTCCGTTCCAGCATCCAAATCTAGATTCTCTGCGGCTGACTGCTTGGAGATTGAACGCTTGATTTTATCCAAGCGAGGGTTCTCTGAGTCGGTCATAGATACCTTGATTCAGGCTCGAAAGCCTGTCACTAGGAAAATTTATCATAAGATATGGCGTAAATATCTTTATCGGTGCGAATTCAAAAGGCTACTCATTGAGTAAGATCAGGATTCCTAGGATTTTGTCCTTTCTCCAAGAAGGATTGGAGAAGGGGCTATCAGCGAGTTCCGTAAAGCGACCGATATCTGCTTTATCAATTCTACTGCACAAGCGTCTGGCAGATGTTCCAGACGTTCAGTCGTTCTGTCAGGCTTTAGTTAGAATCAAGCCTGTGTTTAAACCTGTTGCTCCGCAATGGAGTTTGAATTTAGTTCTTAAAGTTCTTCAAGGGGTTCCGTTTGAACCTATGCATTCCATAGATATTAAAGGGACAGTCTACACCAGAATTTTTATTGTTTTAAAAGATAAATAATCCCTTTATTACCCATTTTCCAGTTTTGCATAACCAACACAGTTATAATAATATACTTTTAACCTCTGTGATTATCTTGTATCTAAGCCTCTGCAAACTGCCCCTTTTTTCAGTTATTTTGACAGACTTGCAGTCTAGCCAATCAGTGCCTGCTCCCAGATAACTTCTCGTGCACGAGAACAGTGTTATCTATATGAAATACGTGAGCTAACACCCTCTAGTGGTGGAAAACTGTTAAAATGCAATCTGGAAGAGGTGGGCTTCAAGGTCTAAGAAATTAGCATATGAACATGCTAGGTTAAGCTTTCAACTAAGAATACCAAGAGAACAAAGCAAAATTGGCGATAAAAGTAAATTGGAAAATTGTTAAAAATTATATGCTCTATCTGAATCATGAAAGTTTATTTTGGCCTAGACTGTCCCTTTAAGCTTCTATCTTGGAAAGTTCTGTTTTTAGTTGCTATCTCTTCGGCTCTAATTTCGAGTTTCTGAACTATCTGGATTGCAATGCGACTCGCCTTATCTGGTTTTCCATGCTGATAAGGTGGTTTTGCGTACCAAACCTGGATTCATTCCTAAGGTTGTTACTAATAGGAATATGAATCAGGAAATTGTTGTTCCTTCTCTTTGTCCTAATCCTTCCTCTAAGAAGGAGCGTCTGTTGCACAACTTGGACGTGGTTCGTGCTTTGAAGTTTTACTCGCAAGCAACCAAAGATTTCCATCAAACATCTTCTTTGTTTGTTGCCTGTTCTGGAAAACTTAGAAGTCAAAAAGCTACGGCTACCTCTCTTTCTTTTTGGCTGAAAAGCATCATCCGTTTGGCATATGAGACTGCTAGACAGCAGCCTCCTGAAAGGATTACAGCTCACTCTACTAGAGCAGTGGCTTCCACATGGGCTTTTAAAAATTATGCTTCTGTTGAACAGATTTGTAAGGCTGCGACTTAGTCTTCCCTTCATACCTTTTACAAATTTTACAAATTTTATACTTTTGCTTCTTCGGAGGCTATTTTTGGGAGAAAAGTTCTTCAAGCAGTGGTGCCTTCTGTTTAACCATCTGTCTTGTCTCTCCCGTTCATCCGTGTCCTGTAGCTTTGGTATTGTATCCCACAAGTAAAGGATGAATCCGTGGACTCGTCGTATCTTATAGAAGAAAAGTAAATTTATGCTTACCTGATAAATTAATTTCTTCTATGGTACGAGTCCACGGCTCGCCCTGTCATTTTAAGACAGATTATATTTCTCTTGTTAAGTGTGTTCAGTCCACGGGTCATCCATTACTTATGGGATATATTCTCCTCCCCAACAGGAAGTTGCAAGAGGATCACCCAAGCAGAGCTGCTATATAGCTCCTCCCCTCACATGTCATATCCAGTCATTCTCTTGCAACCCTCAACAAAGAAGGAGGTCGCGGGAGGAGTTGGAGTTTTTACTTAATTTTTCTTCAATCAAAAATTTGTTATTTTAAATGGCACCGGAGTGTGCAGTTTTTCTATCTCAGGCAGTATTTGGAAGAAGAAACTGCCTGCGTTTTCTATGATCTTAGCAGGCGTAACTAAGATCCACTGGCTGTTCTCGACATTCTGAGGAGTGGGGTAACTTCAGAAAATGGGAATAGCATGCGGGGTCCACCGCAAATGAGGTATGTGCAGTACAATATTTTCTGGGAATGGAATTGACTAAGAAAATACTGCTGTTACCCGTATGATGTAAGTACAGCCTTAAATGCAGTAGTAATGACTGGTATCAGGCTGATAAATGTATGCACAGTAGAGTTATTTTCTAGGGACTAGAATTTGACTGTTAAAATACTGTTAATACTGAAATAATGCTTAAGCCTTATCTGCAGTGGTAGCGACTGGTTGCAGGCTTAGTAATAACTTTGCATGACATTTAAAGAAGTTTATTTTTAAAACGTTTACTGGCATGTTATTCGTTTTGTGAGGTACTTTGGTGATAAATCCTTTGGGCATGAATTTTTTTCCACATGGCGAACGTATATTTCTGCATAGAAACCGTTATATCAGGTCTCCCACCGTTGTAAATGAGCGGGAGGGGCCTCTTTTTAGCGCCTTGTTGCGCACTTAAAATTCTAGCACAGTCTTCCTGCTTCTTCCTCCTTGATCCAGGACGTCTCTAGAGAGCTCAGGGGTCTTCAAAATTCGTTTTTTGAGGGAGGTAATCAGTCACAGCAGACCTGTGACAATGTGTTAGACTGTGATAAAAACGTTTAATATTAATTTGATATCCGTTTTTTTGGGTACTGAGGGGTTAATCATCCGGTTGCTAATGGGTGCAATCCTCTGCTAATTAATACGTTTAAAGAATTGACTATAACTGAATTATTTTTTAGTTACTCAACTGTGTTTTTTAAAAGCGCTGCAGAGTTTTTTATATTGCTTGCAAACTTATTGAAAGTATTTTCCAAGCTTGCTAGCTTCATTGCTAGTCTGTTTAAACATGTCTGATACAGAGGAATCTCCTTGTTCATTATGTTTATAAGCCGTTGTGGAGCCCAATAGAAATATGTATACCAATTGTATTGATGTTACTTTGAAAAATCAATCGGTACCGCTTAAAAAATTATCACCAGACAACGAGGGGGCAGTTATGCCGTCTAACTCTCCTCACGTGTCAGTACCTTCGTCTCCCGCTCGGGAGGTGCGTGAGATTGAGGCGCCAAGTACATCAAGGCCCTTACAAATCACTTTACATGATATGGCTAATGTTATGAAAGAAGTATTATACAATATGCCAGAGTTAAGAGGCAAGCGCGACAGTTCTGGGTTAAGGACAGAGCGCGCCAATGACACGAGAGCCATGTCTGATACTGCGTCACAATTTGCAGAACATGAGGACGGAGAGCTTCATTCTGTGGGTGACGGTTCTGATTCGGGGAGACCGGATTCAGAAATTTCAAATTTTAAATTTAAGCTTGAGAACCTCCGCGTGTTGCTAGGGGAGGTGTTAGCGGCTCTGAATGATTGTGACACGGTGGCAATCACAGAGAAATTATGTAAGCTGGATAAATACTACGCGGTGCCGGTGTGTACTGACGTTTTTCCTATACCAAAGAGACTTACAGAGATTATTAGTAAGGAGTGGGATAGACCCGGTGTGCCTTTTTCCCCTCCTCCGATATTTAGAAAAATGTTCCCTATAGACGCCACCACACGAGACTTATGGCAGACGGTCCCTAAGGTGGAGGGAGCAGTTTCTACTTTAGCCAAGCGTACCACTATCCCGGTGGAGGATAGCTGTGCTTTCTCAGATCCAATGGATAAAAAATTAGAGGGTTATCTTAAGAAAATGTTTATTCAACATGGTTTTATATTACAGCCTCTTGCATGCATTGCGCCTGTCACTGCTGCAGCGGCATTCTGGTTTGAGTCTCTGGAAGAGGCAATTCGCACAGCACCATTGGATGAGTCTTTGAGCAAGATTAGAACCCTTAAGCTGGCTAATGCGTTTGTTTCGGATGCCGTAGTGCATTTAACCAAACTTACGGCTAAAAATTCTGGATTCGCCATACAGGCGCGCAGAGCGCTTTGGCTTAAATCCTGGTCAGCAGATGTAACTTCTAAGTCTAAACTACTAAACATTCCTTTCAAAGGGCAGACCTTATTCGGGCCCGGCTTGAAGGAAATTATTGCTGACATTACTGGAGGTAAGGGCCACACCCTTCCTCAGGACAGGGCCAAATCGAAGGCCAAACAGTCTAATTTCTTTCATGTAATTAGCAAGAGTCCATGAGCTAGTGACGTATGGGATATACATTCCTACCAGGAGGGGCAAAGTTTCCCAAACCTCAAAATGCCTATAAATACACCCCTCACCACACCCACAATTCAGTTTTACAAACTTTGCATCCTATGGAGGTGGTGAAGTAAGTTTGTGCTAGATTCTACGTTGATATGCGCTCCGCAGCAAGTTGGAGCCCGGTTTTCCTCTCAGCGTGCAGTGAATGTCAGAGGGATGTGAGGAGAGTATTGCCTATTTGAATGCAGTGATCTCCTTCTACGGGGTCTATTTCATAGGTTCTCTGTTATCGGTCGTAGAGATTCATCTCTTACCTCCCTTTTCAGATCGACGATATACTCTTATTTATATACCATTACCTCTGCTGATTTTCGTTTCAGTACTGGTTTGGCTTTCTACAAACGTGTAGATGAGTGTCCTGGGGTAAGTAAATCTTATTTACTGTGACACTCTAAGCTATGGTTGGGCACTTTATTTATAAAGTTCTAAATATATGTATTCAAACATTTATTTGCCTTGACTCAGAATGTTCAACATTCCTTATTTTCAGACAGTCAGTTTCATATTTGGGATAATGCGTTTGAATCAATCATTTTTTCTTACCTTAAAAATTTGACTTTTTTTCCCTGTGGGCTGTTAGGCTCGCGGGGGCTGAAAATGCTTCATTTTATTGCGTCATTCTTGGCGCGGACTTTTTTGGCGCAAAAAATCTTTTCTGTTTCCGGCGTCATACGTGTCGCCGGAAGTTGCGTCATTTTTTGACGTCCTTTTCCGCCAAAAATGTCGGCGTTCCGGATGTGGCGTCATTTTTTGCGCCAAAAAGCATTTAGGCGCCAAACAATGTGGGCGGATTATTTGGCGCCAAAAAATATGGGCGTCGCTTTTGTCTCCACATTATTTCAGTCTGATTTTTTCTTTGCTTCTGGTTACTAGAAGCTTGTTTATTGGCATTTTTTCCCATTCCTGAAACTGTCATTTAAGGAATTTGATCAATTTTGCTTTATATGTTGTTTTTTCTCTTACATATTGCAAGATGTCTCACGTTGCATCTGAGTCAGAAGATACTTCAGGAAAATCGCTGTCTAGTGCTGGAACTACCAAAGCTAAGTGTATCTGCTGTAAACTTTTGGTAGCTATTCCTCCGGCTGTTGTTTGTATTAATTGTCATGACAAACTTGTTAAAGCAGATAATATTTCCTTTAGTAATGTACCATTGCCTGTTGCAGTTCCCTCAACATCTAAGGTGCAGAATGTTCCTGATAACATAAGAGATTTTGTTTCTGAATCTATCAAGAAGGCTATGTCTGTTATTTCTCCTTCTAGTAAACATAAAAAATCTTTTAAAACTTCTCTCTCTACAGATGAATTTTTAAATGAACATCATCATTCTGATGACTCTTCTGGTTCAGAGGATTCTGTCTCAGAGATTGATGCTGATAAATCTTCATATTTATTTAAAATGGAATTTATTCGTTCTTTACTTAAAGAAGTACTAATTGCTTTAGAAATAGGGGATTCTGGTCCTCTTGATACTAATTCTAAACGTTTAGATAAGGTGTTTAAATCTCCTGTGGTTATTCCAGAAGTTTTTTCTGTTCCTAATGCTATTTCTGAAGTAATTTCCAGAGAATGGGATAAATTGGGTAATTCATTTACTCCTTCTAAACGTTTTAAGCAATTATATCCTGTGCCGTCTGACAGATTAGAATTTTGGGACAAAATCCCTAAAGTTGATGGGGCTATTTCTACCCTTGCTAAACGTACTACTATTCCTACGTCAGATGGTACTTCGTTTAAAGATCCTTTAGATAGGAAAATTGAATCCTTTCTAAGAAAAGCTTATCTGTGTTCAGGTAGTCTTCTTAGACCTGCTATATCTTTGGCTGATGTTGCTGCAGCTTCAACTTTTTGGTTGGAGACTTTAGCGCAACAAGTAACAGATCATGATTCTCATAATATTATTATTCTTCTTCAGCATGCTAATAATTTTATCTGTGATGCCATTTTTGATATTATCAGAGTTGATGTCAGGTTTATGTCTCTAGCTATTTTAGCTAGAAGAGCTTTATGGCTTAAAACTTGGAATGCTGATATGGCTTCTAAATCAACTCTACTTTCCATTTCTTTCCAGGGTAACAAATTATTTGGTTCTCAGTTGGATTCCATTATCTCAACTGTTACTGGTGGGAAAGGAACTTTTTTACCACAGGATAAAAAATCTAAGGGTAAAAACAGGGCTAATAATCGTTTTCTTTCCTTTCGTTTCAACAAAGAACAAAAGCCTAATCCTTCATCCTCAGGAGCAGTTTCAGTTTGGAAACCATCTCCAGTCTGGAATAAATCCAAGCCTTCTAGAAAGGCAAAGCCTGCTTCTAAGTCCACATGAAGGTGCGGCCCTCATTCCAGCTCAGCTGGTAGGGGGCAGGTTACGTTTTTTCAAAGAAATTTGGATCAATTCTGTTCACAATCTTTGGATTCAGAACATTGTTTCAGAAGGGTACAGAATTGGTTTCAAGATGAGACCTCCTGCAAAGAGATTTTTTCTTTCCCGTGTCCCAGTAAATCCAGTGAAAGCTCAAGCATTTCTGAATTGTGTTTCAGATCTAGAGTTGGCTGGAGTAATTATGCCAGTTCCAGTTCTGGAACAGGGGATGGGGTTTTATTCAAATCTCTTCATTGTACCAAAGAAGGAGAATTCCTTCAGACCAGTTCTGGATCTAAAAATATTGAATCGTTATGTAAGGATACCAACGTTCAAAATGGTAACTGTAAGGACTATCTTGCCTTTTGTTCAGCAAGGGCATTATATGTCCACAATAGATTTACAGGATGCTTATCTGCATATTCCGATTCATCCAGATCATTATCAGTTCCTGAGATTCTCTTTTCTGGACAAGCATTACCAGTTTGTGGCTCTGCCGTTTGGCCTAGCTACAGCTCCAAGAATTTTTACAAAAGTTCTCGGTGCCCTTCTGTCTGTAATCAGAGAACAGGGTATTGTGGTATTTCCTTATTTGGACGATATCTTGGTACTTGCTCAGTCTTTACATTTAGCAGAATCTCATACGAATCGACTTGTGTTGTTTCTTCAAGATCATGGTTGGAGGATCAATTTACCAAAAAGTTCATTGATTCCTCAGACAAGGGTAACTTTTCTGGGTTTCCAGATAGATTCAGTGTCCATGACTCTGTCTTTAACAGACAAGAGACGTCTAAAATTGATTTCAGCTTGTCTCAATCATTCCCTTCGGTAGCCTTATGCATGGAAATTCTAGGTCTTATGACTGCTGCATCGGACGCGATCCCCTTTGCTCGTTTTCACATGCAACCTCTTCAGCTCTGTATGCTGAATCAATGGTGCAGGGATTACACAAAGATATCTCAATTAATATCTTTAAAACCGATTGTACGACACTCTCTAACGTGGTGGACAGATCACCATCGTTTAATTCAGGGGGCTTCTTTTGTGCTTCCGACCTGGACTGTAATTTCAACAGATGCAAGTCTCACAGGTTGGGGAGCTGTGTGGGGATCTCTGACGGCACAAGGAGTTTGGGAATCTCAGGAGGTGAGATTACCGATCAATATTTTGGAACTCCGTGCAATTTTCAGAGCTCTTCAGTCTTGGCCTCTTCTGAAGAGAGAATTGTTCATTTGTTTTCAGACAGACAATGTCACAACTGTGGCATACATCAATCATCAAGGAGGGACTCAGTCCTCTGGCTATGAAAGAAGTATCTCGAATTCTGGTTTGGGCGGAATCCAGCTCCTGTCTAATCTCTGCGGTTCATATCCCAGGTATAGACAATTGGGAAGCGGATTATCTCAGTCGCCAAACGTTACATCCGGGCGAATGGTCTCTTCACCCAGAGGTATTTCTTCAGATTGTTCAAATGTGGGGACTTCCAGAAATAGATCTGATGGCCTCTCATCTAAACAAGAAACTTCCCAGGTATCTGTCCAGATCCAGGGATCCTCAAGCGGAAGCAGTGGATGCATTGTCACTTCCTTGGAAGTATCATCCTGCCTATATCTTTCCGCCTCTAGTTCTTCTTCCAAGAGTAATCTCCAAGATTCTGAAGGAATGCTCGTTTGTTCTGCTGGTCGCTCCGGCATGGCCTCACAGGTTTTGGTATGCGGATCTTGTCCGGATGGCCTCTTGCCATCCGTGGACTCTTCCGCTACGACCAGACCTTCTGTCGCAAGGTCCTTTTTTCCATCAGGATCTCAAATCCTTAAATTTAAAGGTATGGAGATTGAACGCTTGATTCTTAGTCAAAGAGGTTTCTCTGACTCTGTGATTAATACTATGTTACAGGCTCGTAAATCTGTATCCAGAGAGATATATTATAGAGTCTGGAAGACTTATATTTCTTGGTGTCTTTCTCATCATTTTTCTTGGCATTCTTTTAGAATTCAAAGAATTTTACAGTTTCTTCAGGATGGTTTAGATAAAGGTTTGTCAGCAAGTTCCTTGAAAGGACAAATCTCTGCTCTTTCTGTTCTTTTTCACAGAAAGATTGCTAATCTTCCTGATATTCATTGTTTTGTACAAGCTTTGGTTCGTATAAAACCTTCATTAAGTCAATTTCTCCTCCTTGGAGTTTGAATTTGGTTCTAGGGGCTCTTCAAGCTCCTCCGTTTGAACCTATGCATTCATTGGACATTAAATTACTTTCTTGGAAAGTTTTGTTCCTTTTGGCAATCTCTTCTGCCAGAAGAGTTTCTGAATTATCTGCTCTTTCTTGTGAGTCTCCTTTTCTGATTTTTCATCAGGATAAGGCAGTGTTGCGAACTTCTTTTGAATTTTTACCTAAAGTTGTGAATTCCAAAAACATTAGTAGAGAAATTGTGGTTCCTTCATTATGTCCTAATCCTAAGAATTCTAAGGAGAAATCGTTACATTCTTTGGATGTTGTTAGAGCTTTGAAATATTATGTTGAAGCTACTAAGTCTTTCCGAAAGACTTCTAGTTTATTTGTTATCTTTTCCGGTTCTAGAAAAGGCCAGAAAGCTTCTGCCAATTCTTTGGCATCTTGGTTGAAATCTTTAATTCATCTTGCCTATGTTGAGTCGGGTAAAACTCCGCCTCAAAGGATTACAGCTCATTCTACTAGGTCAGTTTCTACTTCCTGGGCGTTTAGGAATGAAGCTTCGATTGATCAGATTTGCAAAGCAGCAACTTGGTCCTCTTTGCATACTTTTACTAAATTCTACCATTTTGATGTATTTTCTTCTTCTGAAGCAGTTTTTGGTAGAAAAGTACTTCAGGCAGCGGTTTCAGTTTGAATCTTCTGCTTATGTTTTTCATTAAACTTTATTTTGGGTGTGGATTATTTTCAGCAGGAATTGGCTGTCTTTATTTTATCCCTCCCTCTCTAGTGACTCTTGCGTGGAAAGATCCACATCTTGGGTAATCATTATCCCATACGTCACTAGCTCATGGACTCTTGCTAATTACATGAAAGAAAACATAATTTATGTAAGAACTTACCTGATAAATTCATTTCTTTCATATTAGCAAGAGTCCAAGAGGCCCACCCTTTTTTGTGGTGGTTATGATTTTTGTATAAAGCACAATTATTCCAATTCCTTATTTTATATGCTTTCGCACTTTTTTATCACCCCACTTCTTGGCTATTCGTTAAACTGAATTGTGGGTGTGGTGAGGGGTGTATTTATAGGCATTTTGAGGTTTGGGAAACTTTGCCCCTCCTGGTAGGAACGTATATCCCATACGTCACTAGCTCATGGACTCTTGCTAATATGAAAGAAATGAATTTATCAGGTAAGTTCTTACATAAATTATGTTTTTCGTGCCTTTCGTAATTTCAAGGCAGGAGCAGCATCAACTTCCTCCGCTCCAAAACAGGAAGGAACTACTGCTCGTTACAGGGTTACAGACAGGGTTGGAAAGGCAACCAGTCATGGAACAAGGGCAAGCAGGCCAGAAAGCCTACTTCCGCCCCTAAGACAGCATGAAGTCAGGGCCCCCTTTCCGGAGACGGATCTAGTGGGGGGCAGACTCTCTTCGCCCAGGCTTGGGCAAGAGATGTACAGGATCCCTGGACGTTGGAGATTATATCTCAGGGATACCTTCTGGATTTCAAAACTTCTCCTCCACAAGGGAGGTTTCATCTGTCAAGGTTATCAACAAACCTAGTAAAGAAAGAGGCATTTCTACAATGTGTACAAGACCTCTTAGTGATGGGAGTGATCCACCCAGTTCCGCGGACGGAACAGGGGCAAGGGTTTTATTCAAATCTGTTTGTGGTTCCCAAGAAAGAGGGAACCTTCAGACCAATCTTAGATTTAAAAATCTTAAACAAATTCCTAAGGGTTCCATCGTTCAAGATGGAAACCATTCGGTCCATCCTACCCATGATCCAAGAGGGTCAATATATGACCACAGTGGATTTAAAGGATGCCTATCTTCACATACCAATTCACAAAGATCATTATCGGTACCTAAGGTTTGCCTTTCTAGACAGGCATTACCAGTTTGTAGCGCTTCCCTTCGGGTTAGCTACGGCCCCGAGAATTTTTACAAAGGTTCTAGGCTCTCTTCTGGCGGTACTAAGACCACGAGGCATAGCGGTGGCTCCATACCTAGACGACATTCTGATACAGGCGTCAAGTTTTCAAAATGCAAAGTTTCATACAGAGATAGTTCTAGCATTTCTGAGGTCGCATGGGTGGAAAGTGAACGTGGAAAAGAGTTCTCTGTTACCACTCACAAGGGTCCCTTTTCTAGGGACTCTTATAGATTCTGTAGAGATGAAGATTTCCCTGACGGAGTCCAGGTTATCAAAGCTTCTCAATGCTTGCCGTGTCCTTCACTCTATTCCAAGCCCATCAGTAGCTCAGTGCATGGAAGTGATCGGCTTAATGGTCGCGGCAATGGACATAGTGCCATTTGCGCGCCTACATCTCAGACCGCTGCAACTATGCATGCTAAGTCAATGGAACGGGGATTTCTCAGATCTGTCCCCTTTGCTAAATTTGGACCAGGAGACCAGAGATTCTCTTCTCTGGTGGTTATCACGGGTTCATCTGTCCAAAGGAATGTCCTTTCGCAGACCAGATTGGACGATTGTAACAACAGATGCCAGCCTACTAGGCTGGGGAGCAGTCTGGAACTCCCTGAAGGCTCAGGGATCGTGGACTCAGGAGGAGAAACTCCTCCCAATAAACATTCTAGAATTAAGGGCAATATTCAATGCTCTTCTAGCTTGGCCTCAGTTGGCAACACTGAGGTTCATCAGATGTCAGTCGGACAACATCACGACTGTGGCTTACATCAACCATCAAGGGGGAACCAGGAGTTCCCTAGCGATGTTGGAAGTCTCGAAGTTAATTCGCTGGGCAGAGTCTCACTCTTGCCACCTGTCAGCGATCTACATCCCAGGCGTGGAGAACTGGGAGGCGGATTTTTTAAGTCGCCAGACTTTTCATCTGGGGGAGTGGGAACTTCACCCGGAGGTATTTGCCCAACTAATTCTTCGTTGGGGCAAACCGGATCTGGATCTCATGGCATCTCGCCAGAACGCCAAGCTTCCTTGTTACGGATCCAGGTCCAGGGACCCGGGAGCGGTGCTGGTAGATGCACTAGCAGCCCCTTGGGTTTTCAACATAGCTTATGTGTTTCCCCCGTTTCCGTTACTGCCTCGACTGATTGCCAGGATCAAACAGGAGAGAGCATCGGTGATTCTGATAGCGCCTGCGTGGCCACACAGGACCTGGTATGCAGACCTAGTGGACATGTCGTCCTGTCCACCATGGTCTCTACCCCTGAGGCAGGACCTTCTAATTCAGGGTCCTTTCAACCATCCAAACCTAATTTCTCTGAGGCTGACTGCTTGGAAATTGAACGCTTGATTCTATCAAAGCATGGGTTTTCGGATTCGGTTATTGATACATTAATACAGGCTCGGAAACCTGTTACCAGAAAAATTTACCACAAGATATGGCGTAAATATTTATATTGGTGTGAATCCAAGAGTTACTCATGGAGTAAGGTTAGGATTCCTAGGATATTGTCTTTTCTACAAGAGGGTTTAGAAAAGGGCTTATCCGCTAGTTCACTAAAGGGACAGATTTCTGCTCTGTCTATTCTTTTACACAAGCGTCTGGCAGAGAATCCAGACGTCCAGGCTTTTTGTCAGGCTTTGGCTAGGATTAAACCTGTGTTTAAAGCTGTTGCTCCTCCGTGGAGCTTAAACTTGGTTCTTAAAGTTCTCCAGGGTGTTCCGTTTGAACCCCTTCATTCCATTGATATTAAGCTTTTATCTTGGAAAGTTCTGTTTTTGATGGCTATTTCCTCGGCTCGAAGAGTTTCTGAGTTATCTGCCTTACATTGTGATTCTCCTTATCTGATCTTTCATTCAGACAAGGTAGTCCTGCGTACTAAACCTGGGTTTTTACCTAAGGTTGTTTCTAACAAGAATATCAATCAAGAGATTGTTGTTCCATCCTTATGTCCTAATCCTTCTTCAAAGAAGGAACGTCTTTTGCATAATCTAGACGTGGTCCGTGCTCTGAAGTTCTACTTACAGGCAACTAAAGATTTTCGACAAACTTCTTCTCTGTTTGTCGTTTACTCTGGACAGAGGAGAGGTCAAAGGGCTTCGGCTACCTCTCTCTCTTTTTGGCTTTGTAGCATAATACGCTTAGCTTATGAGACTGCTGGACAGCAGCCTCCTGAAAGAATTGCAGCTCATTCTACTAGAGCTGTGGCTTCCACCTGGGCCTTTAAGAATGAGGCCTCTGTTGAACAGATCTGCAAGGCTGCAACTTGGTCTTCACTTCATACTTTTTCCAAATTTTAGAAATTTGACACTTTTGCTTCTTCGGAGGCGGTTTTTGGGAGAAAGGTTCTACAGGCAGTGGTTCCTTCTGTTTAATGTTCCTGCCTTGTCCCTCCCATCATCCGTGTACTTTAGCTTTGGTATTGGTATCCCATAAGTAATGGATGACCCGTGGACTGAACACACTTAACAAGAGAAAACATAATTTATGCTTACCTGATAAATTTATTTCTCTTGTAGTGTGTTCAGTCCACGGCCCGCCCTGTCTATTTGAGGCAGGTTCTAAATTTTAAATTATAACTCCAGTCACCACTGCACCCTATAGTTTCTCCTTTCTCGTCTTGTTTCGGTCGAATGACTGGATATGACATGTGAGGGGAGGAGCTATATAGCAGCTCTGCTTGGGTGATCCTCTTGCAACTTCCTGTTGGGGAGGAGAATATATCCCATAAGTAATGGATGACCCGTGGACTGAACACACTACAAGAGAAATAAATTTATCGGGTAAGCATAAATGATGTTTTTTTGATTTTAAACTTCAGTCACCTCTGCACCTTTTAGTTTCTCCTTTTTCTTCCTGTACCTTCGGTCGAATGACTGGGGGGTGGAGCTAAGGGAGGAGCTATATAGACAGCTCTGCTGTGGTGCTCTTTGCCACTTCCTGTTAGCAGGAGGATAATATCTCACAAGTAAAGGATGAATCCGTGGACTCGTCGTACCAGAGAAGAAATTAATTTATCAGGTAAGCATAAATTTACTTTTTTATTTTTACTATATATAAAGTTACATAGTTTTGGAGGATTATGATTTTTTAGAGGGTGAATCCTCTACGACTGAATTCGATACCTGTGTATATTGTGAGGAGGCCCGGATAATCCAGCCCTCTCAATTATTTTCCATATGCCGCAACAGGGTGTTTTCATCAACCAATGTTGAGTTGTTGGATACCGCATCTGAGGATGCTTCGTCCCGTGAGGTGTGACCCCTACATTCATCTGATCCTACACGCGCAGCTTCCCCGTACCCGACTAATCCTCCACCTGGAGGGGGCCTTTTTCCTCCAGACGTTACTGCGCAATGTCTGCGGCCTTAGCCGTTTTGCCTCATATTGCTATGTGCAAATGAAGGGTTAATCCATGCACTCCTGCCCAAGGAGCATCATGTAAATTGACGGTTGTATCCGATCAGTCATCTGAGGATGCGGTTCTCTCTGAGGCTTCAGAGTATGGACCTTCTGGGTCGGAGTTTGCTCCTTCAACTCCTCCGGCAGAGGACGATTTCGCCTTTAGGTTTAAGGTAGCACGCCTCTCGATATTGGAGATTCCTAGTACTGATTTACCAGTTGAATTTCAGAGCCCTAAATCAGGTGTGTGGAGATGGACGGAGATCCTCTTTCCTTTTTAAGTTTCCCGGTTCTGGGCTCTATGGGGGTTGTATGCAGTCCCTGCTTGGCTATCACTTTTTTGTGCACTTGCCTATCGTCTTACTATTCCATTTTAAGGATAGTTTATCTTGGAGCTCTTGGTTATAAGAGGAAACTCTTTTTATGAAGATGTTTCATCACGAGGGATATCTTATGTACTGACGAATTGGGTTGTCGCAGTTTTTTCTGGATACTTCCTGTTACAACATCTCTGTCTCGATTCGAGGGGATGGTTTCCTCGATATTTTCTTGAAAGAATTCAGGCCTTGGAGTTTATAATTCTTTTATCTGTGTCTTTTGCAGATTACTTGCCCCAAAGCTAGGGCTTTAGGTTTTTCTGTTCATGCCTTGTATATCTGTTAGATATGACTCTGATGCTAATCTTTCCTTCTGCTTGAGAGAAAGATTTAATGGCTTCGCTATTCCATGGTTTTACCGGTTTGATGAGAAAGCGAATCTGAGAGACACATTTTTTTCTATTAGTCCTTTAATCCAGCTAAGGCCCAGCGTAGGAGACCTCCACTAAGTCAGAACATTCTAAGTGTTTTTTGAATGCCGTCTGTCCTGGAATAGGTCCAAGAAGAGCAGAGGCCCGCCGAAACTAGATTGGCAAGAGGAGCCAGTTCCAGGTCCCATCTTGGATTGTTTTGGGGACAGTCTATCGCTTCTTCAATTTGCTTGGTTCAGGGATGTACCAGACCATGGGTCTTAGAGGTCATAGCTAGGCTTCAAGCCTCAGCCTTCCACAGCAGTTTCCTTCTTTCGATCCTGTCTTCCAGACAGAGGGGTTTCATTGCTTTCGGGTCTTGTTCTCCTTTGGAGTCATTTTCCCGGTGTCTTTCACGGAGTGAGGTTTGAGTTATCAGCCAAACCGTTCTTTCTGTGGTCCCATACCGAGGGGCCTCCCGTCCTTTTGGGATCCTCAAGCTTATCTTGTCCTCATTCCTGAGGGAGACTATAAGGTCCATTCTACTCTTGGTACAGGAAGAACAGTGCAGGTCCACTGTTGAGGAAGGGTATTATACCTTTTCTTTCCTCCTCAGGGAACATGTTCGGTTCCTAATGTTGACTTTTCTGGACTAGCATTTCCAGTACATTGCTCCTCCGTTTAGGTTTCGGAGCCCTTTAGGTACAGAGGAAATCTTTGGCAGTTGCCAGAATCCAGATCTAGCAGTTGATTCTCTTGTTTAGACGATTCTGATTCAATCGCCATAGTCTGGTCTGATGGAAGGCCATTAAGGATTTAATCGGTCTTCCTCGATTCTGAGAGTTGGAAGAAATTTAGACCAGAGTTCTTTGGTGTTAGGCACCAGGGTGGGATTCCTGGATGCTATTTTAGTCTGCATAGACATTCTATCTGACTTGTGAAGTTATGAGTTAGCTTCATCAGGTCGTGCCCTCCAGGCCATCGCTGGCTCTGCGTTGTTGGTGGTTATGATGGTTCATCTTGGATTTTGTTCCTTTTGCCAGGTCTCATCTCAGCAGAGACTCTGTGTATGCTGAGTAAGTGGGGTGGAGCTGTTTTCGAATCTGTCTTAACAGATTTACCTTGACTACTAGTTGAGAAAATCGCTCTTTTGTGCCTTTGCCCAGATCTCTCTGTCCTGAGGGACTTTTTCTTATTTCGTCCGGGGCATTTTTGACTTGGGTCGCAAGCCCGTCAGGATGGTGATGTAGGGCATGGGATCCGGGGTTTTAAAAGGTTTCCCTCCCGTTTTCCTTTTTGGATCTCCTGGCAATATTTTTGCTCTTTATATTTTGTATACTGGGTTAAGTCCCAGTTTATAGATTCTAGTCTGTCCTACTCTTGGTGGCTTGGAGCTCCATCTGAGAACGAGAGGCTCCCTAACTAATGAGGGTAGTATCTCGGGTTTGGTAGTGGGCGGAGGCCCGCTACTTCTCGCTATCAGCGATCCACTCTCCGGGAGTGGTCATCCGGTTTGGATGTTCTTTAGAGACATTCCCCTTATCTGGGGATGAGGTCTTCATCCGAGTGGTTTTGGATATTTTTTTCTGGAAGGGGATGCCGGATGAAAATCTTAAGACGTCCTGTTTCAATACCTAGTTACCCACAGTGGGGTTGTGGTTTGGGATCCTCAGGGGGAGCTATTGATGCATTAGCGGGGCCTTGGAGGTTCCATATAAATGTTTACTTTTTCTGCCTTTTCACTCTTTCCTCGAGTGTTGGCTCAGACCTAGCAGGGACAGAGGTCAGTGATACTACTTGTCCTGCCGCGACCACAAGGATTGTGGTTTGCATTTTTTTTTTCCAGTGTGGACGTAGTCTTCCCCTCCATGAAGGTTACCTTGTCGCAGGGTTCTTCTCGAACAGGGCCACTTTGCTTCATCAGATTTTAAATTCTCTGAGGCCAATTGCGTAGAGATTATGCTTGGTTTTAGCCAGAAGAGGGTTTCTGAGAGGTAAGGTCCTCTCCTTCAAGCGTGCAAGCTGGTTCCTCATCACCTATCTTTCGGTGTAGAGGACCTCTTTCATAGAGCATGGTTCTTCCTGGCACTCTATCAAGTCTGCCAGGATTCTTTCCTTTCTCTAGGATGCTAACAAGCAAATCTCGCGGGATAAGTGGGTGTGGCCTAACACGTTTCGTGAGGTCCTCCTCACTTCGTCAGAAGCTGCCCATCTGTCCACGCCCACTAATCCCGCAAAATTAGCTTGGGAGCACTCCAGCCGCTTAGAGGGAGCTCTGAAGCAGCCACGGCGTTCTGTATTGAAAGCGCTGATGAGATAAGGTGCCTAACAGCCTGTATGCTGGATCTAAAAGGAACTTGCGGATTAATTGATATCCCTTAACGAACTGCAGGGTTCCTATTGACGACCATTGGACATATTGCTGTTCATGCACTATCGCTATATATGCGATCACTGCTTTTCAAATACCTCATATATGTTTGAGGTCATCACATGTGAGTGTGCTGAGTGTTGTTTTTATTTGTAATAAAATCTGTTTTATATGATTTACACTTAAAGTAGCTTTGCGCTATTTCTCCCTTTTTTTGTTTGTTTTTACAAATCAGAAGTACAGTGGAATTAGAAATCTCCTCTTTGAAGGGAAATTGTCAGAAACCCAGGATCAACCTCCTAAAGAGCTCTCTTAATTCCTTAGACCAGGGGTTAATTCCTGAGTTTCATAATAAATTCAGTATCAATGAAAATGCAGAAGGTGTGTGCTCTTCTTAATCTCACTTCTCTTCCTTCACTCTTTTAGTGTATGAGAGTATTAGGTCTCATTGTAGTGGCTCCAGAGGCCGAACCATTTGTTATATTCCATTTATGTCCTCTACAACTAAAAATGTTGCAGCAGTAGAACGGAATTTACAGGGATCTGTCTGAGAAGATCTCTGTAGTCTTCAAGACAAGGTAGTCCCTGACATGGCACAGACTCGCCAACCTCTTATTCATCGGGGCCTCCTTTATCTGTCCAACATGGGTGGTGATCATCACAGACTTCAATCTGTCAGGTCAGGGTGAAATCTGGGAGTCACAGAGAGCACAAGGAGTTTGGTCTTCACAATCTTGGAACACCACACATTCTTTAAGGGCTCTCCAGAGCTGGCCTATATTAAGATCGTTTCTTAGGTTTCATTTAGACATTGTCACTGCGGTGGCTTACATCAACCATCAAGGAGGAAGTGCCTTAGCGATGAAGGAGGTAGCCCAAATTCTAATTTAGGCAGGTTTTGCAAGATTTCTCTTCATGCCTGCACCATTTTGATAATTGGGGGCTAAATACGCAGTTAAAATACCTCTTGGGAGCTGCAGAAAACTGCTGATCCTGAGTGGACATTGCCAGTGACCCAATCAGCAGCTGCAGTTGTACAACCCAGCATTGCAACTGCTGTTGCTGATTAACTTACCTTCAGTTTCTGCTTGGGTCACTTCACTTTAGCTCCTGAGCAGTGTTTTTAACTATAATTGCCCTTTATACATTTTTGAAATCTTATTTCTTTTTAAAGCTATAAAAATATGTCAACAAATGACCAGGCTAGCTGACCTCATTTACAAGATAAAGCAACACAGCCTTATTAACTGAAATGACTTCATTTAATTCCTGTCGGATCTATGTTTCACAATCTCATGTGCTGACATTCTACAGGCAACTGCTAGATAAAAATGGCTCATTGCCATTTTCTTCACACAATAATTCCATATATGCTGCTCGTTTGCATCATGCATAGCATTATTTTAACTTCACATAATTAATAAAAGAAAAAAACAGTAAATATAATACATCAGATCAGTCTTTTTCATCTCCCCAGGTTTGATCTGTTTTTGATGTTTCAAATACCAATTCTTTTTGTTTTTTGTTTCATCGGCCCCCATTGATTGAACACATCTTTTTGTAGCATTGTATACAACATATGCACAAATGAGCTCTACAACGGCAGACCTTGTATGTCCTCTGTACCAAATTATTACAGAGTAATTAGGTGTAAGAATTTATTTTTCTTTAAATCTGGTTTGATAATTGATCAAGTATAAATATGTAATAGAGAATTGATATCAGATTAGACCCTGGCCACGCAGAGCTATAGTTAGCCATAAACCTGAGCCCTGCGTCAGCCTTATACCCACATCAGCCATTGCATCTTAGACCCCTGGTATGAAGTCTATCTGTCAGTCCCCAAGATCATCTTCTTCCGTTTGCTACTTTTGTTTCCTGTGCATGTGGTGTCTTCTTTATAAAAGAACCCAGCATGGGCCCTATAGAGGGGGGCTGAAGAATACTGATCCTGGCTGATACATGGTCTGGTAGCCAAGCAGAAATGTGATGCACGTGGCACCAAAAGCAGTGTCATTCCTCATCAGAGCACTGAGTGTCACACATGGCGGTGCTGTTGCTAACTCAGATTTACAGAATGTCAAGAGATGACTATAGTGCATAGAGAGTCTCTGGTGATCTACACGTTAAAGGGACATAGCACCAATGACTCAGATAGAACAAACTATTTTAAACAACTTCCTAATTTACTTCTATTATCTAGTTTGGTTAATTCTCTTGCAATCCTTTTCATCAAGGGTTGGCTCTAGAACAGTTATACACTACTGGGAGCTAGCTGTTGATTGATGGCTGCACTTACATGCCTCTTGTCATTGTCTCACCCAATGTGTTCAACTAGCTCCCAGTAGTGCATTGCTGCTCCTTCAACTAAGGATACCAAAAAAAATACCTAAATTTAATAATAGAAATAAATTAGAAAGTTGTTTTAAAATTTGAGGTTTTTTTATGTCCCTTTAATAAAGTTAATGATCACAGGTTTTGCTAATATATTTTCTGATAAACTGGTAATAGGTGTCTCCCCAATGCATGTCTGAGATGTGTCTGCAGGTGACCTAATTTACATGACATAATGAAGATTTTATTATTATTATCCAGAGGTGAATCGGGAGCCGGGAAGACAGAAAATACCAAGAAAGTCATCCAATATTTAGCTCATGTTGCTTCATCACATAAGGGGAAAAAGGACCACACTATTCCTGTGAGTTTGTGTTTTACCTCGTTGTGCTGTTTTTATTTTTTATAGAGGTTTAACAACTTTTGTTTTTTACATTGTATGAAAGCCATAAAAACTCAGTGTTCAGCGTTAGCTTTCATGATCTTGTAGTGAAGAGAGATAGCCATAGAGGCTGTATTGTTTGACATTTATAGACTTTATTGTAACCTTGTTGATTTCCCAAAAATCCAGTCCTTAACAAACCTGTACATAAATATTTTATAGAAATATTGTTCAAGCAATCTATTTGTTTGGTAGTAGGTTTTATAGAAGTGTCTTTTTTTTTTTTTAATGAACATGTCAGATGAAAACAATGTACAGATTATATAGTCTTGCGTAGAACAGAGATATGCAAACTAACATTTATAAATCAACATATAAAAAACAAATTTTGCAAACAGTCTAGAAAACTAATATGTCCCATCACACACTAACAAGCTCATATACAATTCAAAAACCTATTTGTACACTGATATACAGATTATACACATTAAGAAACTTATAGACAGGCGCAAACTAACATGCACACTTACCTACTAATACACTGCACGTGGCAGATAACAAATCCATACACCTATGTACCCTGTAAAAATATCCCATAAAACAAACATGATTGGTAATAAATTTATACACGTGCACCTGCTGACAAATAGTCCCATTAACAAATGGGGGCACAGTGTAGCTCATCATTTCTTGTTTATATTCATGAGCACCTGATTTGCATGCTAAGTACTTTATTATGCACGTGCAGTCATGTACTTGTTTACAATCTGACACCGGTATTGTTTGCTTGCCTACTCATTCATGGGTGTGCTTATTCTCATTGATGCACACTTTATCACAATATCAGCCATGCCAGCACACTGTCATACCTATTAGTAGATTTGCTCTCACTGATGCACACTGTTATACGTATAAGCAGATGTGCACTCATGCTCTCACTGATGCACACTGTTATGCCTACAAACAGATGTGCGCTCATGCTCACTGATGCACACTGTCATACCTATAAGCAGATGTGCACTCATGCTCTCACTGACACACACTGTCATACCTATAAGCAGATGTGCACTCATGCTCTCACTGATGCACACTGTTATACGTATAAGCAGATGTGCGCTCATGCTCTCACTGATGCACACTGTTATGCCTACAAACAGATGTGCACTCATGCTCTCACTGACGCACACTGTCATACCTATAAGCAGATGTGCACTCATGCTCTCACTGACGCACACTGTCATACCTATAAGCAGATGTGCACTCATGCTCTCACTGATACACTGTCATACCTATAAGCAGATGTGCACTCGTGCTCTCACTGATACTGTCATACCTATAAGCAGATGTGCACTCATGCTCTCACTGATACTGTCATACCTATAAGCAGATGTGCACTCATGCTCTCACTGATACACACTGTCATACCTATAAGCAGATGTGCACTCATGCTCTCACTGACACACACTGTCATACCTATAAGCAGATGTGCACTCATGCTCTCACTGATACACACTGTCATACCTATAAGCAGATGTGCACTCATGCTCTCACTGACGCACACTGTCATACCTATAAGCAGATGTGCACTCATGCTCTCACTGATGCACACTGTCATACCTATAAGCAGATGTGCACTCATGCTCTCACTGATGCACACTGTCATACCTATAAGCAGATGTGCACTCATGCTCTCACTGATACACACTGTCATACCTATAAGCAGATGTGCACTCATGCTCTCAGTGATACACACTGTCATACCTATAAGCAGATGTGCACTCATGCTCTCACTGACACACACTGTCATACCTATAAGCAGATGTGCACTCATGCTCTCACTGACGCACACTGTCATACCTATAAGCAGATGTGCACTCATGCTCTCACTGATACACTGTCATACCTATAAGCAGATGTGCACTCGTGCTCTCACTGATACTGTCATACCTATAAGCAGATGTGCACTCATGCTCTCACTGATACTGTCATACCTATAAGCAGATGTGCACTCATGCTCTCACTGATACACACTGTCATACCTATAAGCAGATGTGCACTCATGCTCTCACTGACACACACTGTCATACCTATAAGCAGATGTGCACTCATGCTCTCACTGATACACACTGTCATACCTATAAGCAGATGTGCACTCATGCTCTCACTGACGCACACTGTCATACCTATAAGCAGATGTGCACTCATGCTCTCACTGATGCACACTGTCATACCTATAAGCAGATGTGCACTCATGCTCTCACTGATGCACACTGTCATACCTATAAGCAGATGTGCACTCATGCTCTCACTGATACACACTGTCATACCTATAAGCAGATGTGCACTCATGCTCTCAGTGATACACACTGTCATACCTATAAGCAGATGTGCACTCATGCTCTCACTAATGCACACTGTCATACCTATAAGCAGACGTGCACTCATGCTCTTACTGACGCACACTGTCATACCTATAAGCAGATGTGCACTCATGCTCTCACTTACGCACACTGTCATACCTATAAGCAGACGTGCACTCATGCTCTTACTGACGCACACTGTCATACCTATAAGCAGATGTGCACTCATGCTCTCACTGATACACACTGTCATACCTATTAGTAGATGTGCGCTCATGCTCTCACTGACACACACTGTCATACCTATAAGCAGACGTGCACTCATGCTCTTACTGACGCACACTGTCATACCTATAAGCAGATGTGCACTCATGCTCTCACTGATACACACTGTCATACCTATTAGTAGATGTGCACTCGTGCTCTCACTGATACTGTCATACCTATAAGCAGATGTGCACTCATGCTCTCACTGATACTGTCATACCTATAAGCAGATGTGCACTCATGCTCTCACTGATACACACTGTCATACCTATAAGCAGATGTGCACTCATGCTCTCACTGATACACTGTCATACCTATAAGCAGATGTGCACTCATGCTCTCACTGATACACACACTGTCATACCTATAAGCAGATGTGCACTCATGCTCTCACTGATACTCACTGTCATACCTATAAGCAGATGTGCACTCATGCTCTCACTGATACTCACTGTCATACCTATAAGCAGATGTGCACTCATGCTCTCACTGATACTCACTGTCATACCTATAAGCAGATGTGCACTCATGCTCTCACTGATGCACACTGTCATACCTATAAGCAGATGTGCACTCATGCTCTCACTGATACACACTGTCATACCTATAAGCAGATGTGCACTCATGCTCTCACTGATACACACTGTCATACCTATAAGCAGATGTGCACTCATGCTCTCACTGATACTGTCATACCTATAAGCAGATGTGCACTCATGCTCTCACTGATACACTGTCATACCTATAAGCAGATGTGCACTCATGCTCTTACTGACGCACACTGTCATACCTATAAGCAGATGTGCACTCATGCTCTCACTGACACTGTCATACCTATAAGCAGATGTGCACTCGTGCTCTCACTGATACACACTGTCATACCTATAAGCAGATGTGCACTCGTGCTCTCACTGATACACACTGTCATACCTATAAGCAGATGTGCACTCGTGCTCTCACTGATACACACTGTCATACCTATAAGCAGATGTGCACTCGTGCTCTCACTGATACACACTGTCATACCTATAAGCAGATGTGCACTCATGCTCTCACTGATACACACTGTCATACCTATAAGCAGATGTGCACTCATGCTCTCACTGATACACTGTCATACCTATAAGCAGATGTGCACTCATGCTCTCACTGATACACTGTCATACCTATAAGCAGATGTGCACTCATGCTCTTACTGACGCACACTGTCATACCTATAAGCAGATGTGCACTCATGCTCTCACTGACACTGTCATACCTATAAGCAGATGTGCACTCGTGCTCTCACTGATACACACTGTCATACCTATAAGCAGATGTGCACTCGTGCTCTCACTGATACACACTGTCATACCTATAAGCAGATGTGCACTCGTGCTCTTACTGATACACACTGTCATACCTATAAGCAGACGTGCACTCATGCTCTCACTGATACACACTGTCATACCTATAAGCAGATGTGCACTCATGCTCTCACTGATACACTGTCATACCTATAAGCAGATGTGCACTCATGCTCTCACTGATACACTGTCATACCTTTAAGCAGATGTGCACTCGTGCTCTCACTGATACACACTGTCATACCTATAAGCAGATGTGCACTCGTGCTCTCACTGATACACACTGTCATACCTATAAGCAGATGTGCACTCATGCTCTCACTGACACTGTCATACCTATAAGCAGATGTGCACTCATGCTCTCACTGATACACTGTCATACCTTTAAGCAGATGTGCGCTCGTGCTCTCACTGATACACACTGTCATACCTATAAGCAGATGTGCACTCGTGCTCTCACTGATACACACTGTCATACCTATAAGCAGATGTGCACTCGTGCTCTCACTGATACACACTGTCATACCTATAAGCAGACGTGCACTCATGCTCTCACTGATACACACTGTCATACCTATAAGCAGATGTGCACTCATGCTCTCACTGACGCACACTGTCATACCTATAAGCAGATGTGCACTCATGCTCTCACTGATACACTGTCATACCTATAAGCAGATGTGCACTCATGCTCTCACTGATACTCACTGTCATACCTATAAGCAGATGTGCACTCATGCTCTCACTGATGCACACTGTCATACCTATAAGCAGATGTGCACTCATGCTCTCACTGATACACACTGTCATACCTATAAGCAGATGTGCACTCATGCTCTCACTGATACACACTGTCATACCTATAAGCAGATGTGCACTCATGCTCTCACTGATACACTGTCATACCTATAAGCAGATGTGCACTCATGCTCTCACTGATACACTGTCATACCTATAAGCAGATGTGCACTCATGCTCTCACTGATACACTGTCATACCTATAAGCAGATGTGCACTCATGCTCTTACTGACGCACACTGTCATACCTATAAGCAGATGTGCACTCATGCTCTCACTGACACTGTCATACCTATAAGCAGATGTGCACTCGTGCTCTCACTGATACACACTGTCATACCTATAAGCAGATGTGCACTCGTGCTCTCACTGATACACACTGTCATACCTATAAGCAGATGTGCACTCGTGCTCTCACTGATACACACTGTCATACCTATAAGCAGACGTGCACTCATGCTCTCACTGATACACACTGTCATACCTATAAGCAGATGTGCACTCATGCTCTCACTGATACACACTGTCATACCTATAAGCAGATGTGCACTCATGCTCTCACTGATACACTGTCATACCTATAAGCAGATGTGCACTCGTGCTCTCACTGATACACACTGTCATACCTATAAGCAGATGTGCACTCGTGCTCTCACTGATACACACTGTCATACCTATAAGCAGATGTGCACTCATGCTCTCACTGACACTGTCATACCTATAAGCAGATGTGCACTCATGCTCTCACTGATACACTGTCATACCTTTAAGCAGATGTGCGCTCGTGCTCTCACTGATACACACTGTCATACCTATAAGCAGATGTGCACTCGTGCTCTCACTGACACACACTGTCATACCTATAAGCAGATGTGCACTCATGCTCTCACTGATGCACACTGTCATACCTATAAGCAGATGTGCACTCATGCTCTCACTGATGCACACTGTCATACCTATAAGCAGATGTGCACTCATGCTCTCACTGATGCACACTGTCATACCTATAAGCAGATGTGCACTCATGCTCTCACTGATACACTGTCATACCTATAAGCAGATGTGCACTCATGCTCTTACTGACGCACACTGTCATACCTATAAGCAGATGTGCACTCATGCTCTCACTGACACTGTCATACCTATAAGCAGATGTGCGCTCATGCTCTCACTGATACACTGTCATACCTATAAGCAGATGTGCGCTCATGCTCTCACTGATACACTGTCATACCTATAAGCAGATGTGCGCTCATGCTCTCACTGATACACACTGTCATACCTATAAGCAGATGAGCACTCATGCTCTCACTGATACACACTGTCATACCTATAAGCAGATGTGCACTCATGCTCTCACTGATACACACTGTCATACCTATAAGCAGATGAGCACTCATGCTCTCACTGATACACACTGTCATACCTATAAGCAGATGTGCACTCGTGCTCTCACTGATACACTGTCATACCTATAAGCAGATGTGCACTCATGCTCTCACTGATACACTGTCATACCTATAAGCAGATGTGCACTCGTGCTCTCACTGATACACACTGTCATACCTTTAAGCAGATGTGCACTCGTGCTCTCACTGATACACACTGTCATACCTATAAGCAGATGTGCACTCGTGCTCTCACTGATACACACTGTCATACCTATAAGCAGATGTGCACTCGTGCTCTCACTGATACACACTGTCATACCTATAAGCAGATGTGCACTCGTGCTCTCACTGATACACACTGTCATACCTTTAAGCAGATGTGCACTCCTGCTCTCACTGATACTGTCATACCTATAAGCAGATGTGCACTCATGCTCTCACTGATACACACTGTCATACCTATAAGCAGATGTGCACTCGTGCTCTCACTGATACTGTCATACCTATAAGCAGATGTGCACTCGTGCTCTCACTGATGCACACTGTCATACCTATAAGCAGATGTGCACTCGTGCTCTCACTGATGCACACTGTCATACCTATAAGCAGATGTGCACTCGTGCTCTCACTGATGCACACTGTCATACCTATAAGCAGATGTGCACTCATGCTCTTACTGACGCACACTGTCATACCTATAAGCAGATGAGCACTCATGCTCTTACTGACGCACACTGTCATACCTATAAGCAGATGTGCACTCATGCTCTCACTGATGCACACTGTCATACCTATAAGCAGATGAGCACTCATGCTCTTACTGACGCACACTGTCATACCTATAAGCAGATGTGCACTCATGCTCTCACTGATGCACACTGTCATACCTATAAGCAGATGTGCACTCGTACTCTCACTGGCGCTTACCAAGTTATACTATCACACACCCATTCGTGCATGCCCATTCATGTGTGGTTTCTCATACTTGGGCACACGCTTACACAAATACATGCACTGATGTTCATGGCCTGGATCTTCATAAGTGACATTTTCTTGGTATTTGTGTGAAACCCCATGAACTGCACCGTTCTGCTCCTGATCATGTTACCGCATCTTACTAACCGGTGTGTTTATTTGTTTGCTGCAAACAGACGGAATCTCCCAAACCCATCAAACACCAGGCAAGTTAACTTCCTGAACTCTGCCGTGCATGAAATGCTCCCTGTACAACCTGCTGAGACAAATGATATGTACACAGCCCTAATGTTTCTTTAGAGTTAATTATGTGCTGCTCTTTTTATGCCCTAGACTTTATATATATAATTCTGTGCGTAATTGTCTGAATAACTATTGTAACCCTAAATATGAATATATAATCTGAAACTAATATTCAGCATTAACCATAGATGTTAAATTGTCAGATAAACCATTATTATTCTATAAAAATAAAGGGAATTGGGACTGCACTGGGCTATACTTCTTTTAAATGTCTGTAAATGAGAGCTAATTTAGCCCCTCCACTGCCACCCAATGTGTACTTGGCAGTGAATGGGTTAAATGCCACTGTTGGCTCCAGAGTATCATTATAGTTCTCGCTGTGTTGATTTTAGTATAGTTTGTGCCACACAGGTCATAACCATTAACATATTTTCTTTCACTGTCATTTTGTCAAACTACAGAGTGGATCCTTGTTGTATGTGAGTAGCATGTAGATCCCTCCCCTCCCTTCTCAACCTCCACGTCCACTTTCAATTTCATTTCTCACTTTCCACCCCTCACTTGCCAAATACCACTGACCTTCCCTTACACCCCTCTGCATGACACATTCCTCACCTGCTCTGGCCTAATGCCATCTGTAACTTTCTACTTTTATCTTCTTTATGGTAATTTAGGCAAGGTTTGGGTTTGGCATTTTTATTGTAGGTGGTACAAACTCAAATGAGTAGTAACTGTAATGGCAAATAATTGTCTGGCTCACTTGCCCAGGTCAGACCGCACCTGCTGTGTCTCCTGCTTCTTTTTATGGTTATAAAGCATCACAATCTGATTTTATGGATGTTTAGATACAACTTCTCACCTATTAGCCATTCAACAACAGAGCTTGTTCTTCAATGTGGATATACAGAACTTCCTTGTGCTGCTTTTGTGAAATTACTTTCCACTCCGTCTTCCACATTGTTTTATTTTTCATATACTTTTTTTCTTTTTCTTTTTTTTTCCAAGAGTGCCAAAGGAACTGTGTTCAGTTTTTATTTTATTTAAGAAACTTGTATTGAGCTTCAGGATTGTGTACACACTTAGGAAAGCTTTGATAATCCTCAAAATCACTATTATATTTTGTATTCATTGGGGTCAGCAACCTTCGGCTCCCAGATGTTTTGGAACTACATTTCCGACGATGCTGAAACACTCTTTAGGCTATCTGAGCATCATGGGAAATGTAGTTACAAAACATCTGGGAGCCGAAGGTTGCAGTGTATGTTGCTGATTAAGCAAATACCTAAATTTCTTCTTAAAGTGATATGACACCCAAAATATTTCTTTCATGATTCAGATAGAGCATGCACTTTTAAACAACTTTCTAAACCATTCATTTTTCTTCGTTCTCTTGGTATCTTTTGTTTAAAAAGCAGTGACTTGAGTTTAGGAGCCGGACCATTTTTGGAGCACTATATGGCAGCAGTTTATCCATTTTCAAGAGCACTAGATAGTGTCATTTCCTGCCATTTAGTGCTCCAGATGCCTATTTAGGTATCTCTTCAACACAGAATACTATGGGACCAAAGCAAGTTTTGTTGTAAATTGGAAACTTTTTTTAAAATTGTAATTTTTTGGGGGGGTTTCATATAGCTTTAAGGTAGTAACCAGACCAGAACTGTATGTCAGATGTTCTGTGAAAATATACTTGTTCCATAACCATGATTTGAAGGAATATTAGAGCCCTAATGGATACAGGGAAGAATACCTAAAATTTGAAACCATTGCCAGACTTGTCCATAATGTAGTAGCTGTGTAGGGACAGTGTAATAGGTAGAACATTTCTGTTTTTTTATGTATGTAACTTAATCTATCCAAAGTACAAATTAATTACATAATGTAGCATAGATTGACGATAGTTTGTGCAACAAACTTTAAAAAAAAAGTAATTTTATGCAATTTTTGGCTACTCTTGGCTTAAGCTGGGGGGTCAGTAAAATCAGCCGAGTGGTGTGCTCATTAAATAGGTCCTGTTAAGAACACTTCATTGTTCTATCTTGGTTTATGTCTCAGTCTGTCCTAAAGGCCTAAGAAGACAATGGGTTCCTAATAAGGGTAGTATACTCTTGGGCAGCAGAAATAAAAGCCTAATGCAATGATGTAGTGCTGCAGTATGGAGTGAGCTTTTTAATGGGTGCACTGCGAGACTGCTTATTGTACAAATAATCATTACTGCCCTCATGTGTCTACTTCAAAATGCCACTGGCTGGCAGAATTTTTAAGAAGCCCTAGTATGTATTGTTTGACTGTGGCTGGCGCTATAGTAAGCCAACAATCCAAAATTGAAAAACAGCACATTTACATGTAATGGGCATAGTAAATAGACTTGGCAAGTCTTGATAGACGAACAATATCCACACATATTCCAGCCTCCAAAAGAATGAAAAAGACTGTTATTTCTTATAAATTGGGTCCATAGGCACAATTACAACCTTTCAGGTCTGCAACGTTAAGGCCATACATGACTGGGCCTATTGCAGACATGAAACTTTGTAATTGTGCCTATGGACCCAATTAATAAGGAATAAAGGTATTTTTAATAATTTTGCCAGCTGGAATTCAATGTGGATATTGCTATGGTAAGTCAAGACGTTTCACTTTCTGTAGTATACTTTTGTTGGGTTGTTCCCAAAGTGACATTAGCAAAGTATCACTTTGAGTATTCATGTTCCCTGCGTTACTTTTATTATTTTTTTACCTTCTGTGGATTTAGTCAAGTCTCTGTGTATCCACCTTAAGGAGCAAGCTCTCAGCTACTAACTGAATTTTAAGTAAGATTAAAAGGACATGGGAATGATTCATTAACTTTTAGCTTTAAAGTGTCCTTTCCATTTCTAAACGCAGTTTTGCATGTTTTTTCTTTTTTGTTTGTTTTGATCCTAAGCCCCTCTCACTGAACTTGTTTATTTTATTTTGTGGCTTTGATCAGTGCAAATAAGCTCATTTCATGCTGCCTCTTTGGCTGTATAGGCGAAAGCATTAAAATAACAGAATGGGAGTGGATTAGGCGCAAATTTCAAGCGTTAAGTATTTGCATTTTTAGTAAAATTGTAAAAAAAATAATGCAAATGTCTATTTAAATTAAATTATGTCCTATAATTTCTCATTTGTAGGGATTATTCACTTGCTTTGTTATGGATAAAGAACATCATGTTAAAAGCGGTTTCCATTAAAGGCGTGACAATAAATAGACAATTTAGTTTAAAAATAATTTAAGCATTTTATTTGTAAACAAATTATTTTCAAAAGCTATGTGTTTAACGCCTGCAAAGGAGCTGAAAACGCCACACGCCTGGGGCACTCCTGTTCTACTCCAGATTAGAGTATGACGTGAAAATATGCACATATGCTTTCTCCTGATTGGATCACTGTATGTTTGAATTTTACTTGTTTAACCCCTTAGCTGGAGTTCAATACACAGTGAGGGAATAGAGGATTTAAATTTTACATGGGTCCATTTAATTGACTGACAAAATATTTGGTCAGTATATCATCAACTAGATACGAAAATAGACCAATACATAAACTTTATCTTTTTTTTTTTTTTTTTTTTTTGGGTTCTGTTTTAAGCAGAAATTTGATCAACAACATTGCAGAGTAGTAGTGAAAAGGAGACCAATTAGCAGTCAGTTTTAGACAAATGTCTTTTTCTGAAGCTGTATTACCTATTTTAGTATTGTAAGGTATGACTGTTTACCTTATGCTTTCCTGCACATTGTAATATCCTCTCTCTACAGAGAACTCTCATGAGCAAGCTTCTAACCTCTTAAATATCAAAGAGTTCTGATTACATTGCAACTCTGTGGTTGCCACGTGTTCAGAAAGAGAGTAGTTGAAAATATTTGAAGCATACGTTGGTATATGCTTCCCGTTTAGATAAATAGCATAGCATAGCTTTGCAAGCAAAGGGTTTACAAATTCCTTTAAAGCTGTATTCTGCCTCTTCTATCATTTACCCTATCTTACTCCTGTCTTCTATACTTTTTCCCACACATGGGCAGTCTCTTGTAACTGCAGGGGAAGGGTGGCAACAGGGCTTGAACAGAATTTCCATGTAAAAATTACCTTCACTCATGGGTTTGTTTTTCTTCTGTAGGGCGAATTGGAACGCCAGCTACTCCAAGCCAACCCAATCTTGGAATCCTTTGGAAACGCCAAAACTGTCAAGAATGACAATTCTTCTCGATTTGTAAGTGAACAAGGCCCTTAATTTGTTTTTTGTATACTCCCTGTGTTAAGTGACATCTGGTCACAGTGGTATGAGGAGACATTACTACCAGGTCCGTTAGCTACAATAAGTGGTCATTTCTCCTGCTCTGTGATAGTGCACAGTGGTTTGCATAACTGCTTGGTATTTGGCTTTTACAAATTTGGAGATAGAAATATTGTGATTTTTTTTCTCCCTCCACAGCTTGACTTTCCTATTATGAAAATCTGTTTATTTAATAGTTATCTTGAGTATTTTATGTTCTACCAGATGTTGTATAAACCAGTGCATTGCTTTTCTAGGCAGCTTTAATACATAGCAGCTATAAGTAAGAGAGAGCAGCAAAAGAAATCACTAATTTGTAAAGATAAGGGCAGCAGTTTAGGCTTATTAGACCTGGCCAGCATGTTAGATTTCTTTCTTGTATAGGACAACTAAACCAGTCTCAAAATAAATTTTGGTGAGGAAAAACACCTGTGACAGCTTATACCCAAAGTGGAGTTTTTCCCCCTCATCTTTTTACTCGCTGTAACCTATTTTGAGACACTGACGTGAGTGGCTGTTTAATGACCTCACATCATTTCTCTTGCATATACAATCCTGTACTGGCTATGCTTGAAAGCTGCCTAAATCAGCAGTGAATTGACAAAAGGGGATCCTTGTTTAAAGCTTAGATTTGGAAGCAAGGTGGGGAATTGTAAAGCTCATTTGCACATGCTTACCCAGAATTCCCTGTTCCATTGGAAACATTGATAGGTAAGGGTTTATGTGGAGAGATCTGCAGATGTGCTATACTATGATCCACTTATAAAAACAAAACATCCAAGAAGTCGCCACCGGTTGTTGAAAGAAGGTCCTAATGTTCAATAAATTTTTATTTGTTCAGTTTCCCTCTTAGTACACCAGTTGAGACTGAAAGGAACATGGTCTTTTAGCAGAACTTTGGTTGAGCACTAATGACTTTACTGGGTGGTTTAATTTAAGGTCCTTTTCTTCTTTATCGTTCCAATTTACAACATTGTTAAATGTCCCCATTTCAATATAGTGTTCCTTCTGTCACTCTTGCTGTGGAACCAAGGCATTGGATGATTGTCATGAATTTGAAGGATATTTATCTTTCCTATCCATCTGTTCTGGTAGCCTGAGGGCCCCATGTTTAATATTAAAGTGTTTTTGTTTGTTTTTTCATTTCTTTGTCTTGTCAAATTATCCTAAGTACACATTTATAGATACAAACATTTCTCTCCATCAACCTTTTTAATACATTTATTTCCACAACGTTATTTTTAATTTTCAGATATATTTTGAATTCAATAATGGCCTATTGCATGAATTTCTTCAATTTAGTAAAAAAACATCCATTTTCTATTCAAGTGAAAGTCAATCCTAGCGTTTTACAAACGCTAGGATTGACTATTGAAACAAATAAAGGAGAATTTCATTCATGAAGTATAAGATACTTCATGTAGAAAGCTCCTTTATTTGTTTCAACCGATCGCCGTTTTTACCTGGTACAGCAGCCCATGGCTAAAAAAATTTTTTGGCTAAGAGGTGACGTTTTCACCTTTTAGCCAATAGCTATGTGGTAAATCCGGCTCCCATGGGCACCAAGACGGATTTACCGCACGGCTATTGGCTAAAAGGTGAAAACGTCACTTCTTAGTCCAATTTTTTTTTTAGCCGTGGGCTGCTGTACCAGGTAAAAACGGTGATCGGTTGAATCAAATAAAGGAGCTTTCTACATGAAGTATCTTATACTTCCTGAATGAAAGTGCCCTACGCTAGGATTGACTTTCACTTTAATAAATAAAATGATTCCAGGTCAAAATAGCATTTGTCATTGCACAGAAAGTGAAGTGCTCCAGCTGCACATGCACTTCTTTAGTGTGCAGCGGTTCAAGTGATGCAGCCTTTGCATCTTTTGCTGAAGAATAGATAATATTAAAGGGCCATGATACCCAAATGTTGAAACACTTGAGAACACCAAGAGGAGAGTCTCTACGCGTTTCGTCAGGTAACGTCCTGACTTTCTCAAGAGTCATGTAACAAGAACACCGCTGCCTATGACGCGCCGCCACGTATGGGAGGTGTGTCAAGCCCGGGTCTTTTAAATAACATCAGAGGTGTTCTTGTTACATGACTCTTGAGAAAGTCAGGACGTTACCTGGCGAAACGCGTAGAGACTCTCCTCTTGGCTCTACCACGTCCCTGGTAATACCGGCTCTTACGTTGAAGTATCCCCTGGTCCGGTCCAGTTTTCCTGTGGAGTTTCCGGAAGTGCCTCAGACGAGCACAAGGACAGGGTGACGGATTGTAAACCCTCTGTAACCGACTAAGGACCTTGTGATGTGATTGTGCCTGCTAATATTTTACATTTTGTACGTGCAATTGATTGCGCTTTTATCTGTGCTTGCATTAAACAACATTACTCTTAGAGTGGGATGCTCTCTGTTTCTTTTTGTATTCTTAAAAAATAAAGATATTTTACCTCAAAATGTCCTAAGTATTCACACCCTATTGTAAAGGACTTTAAGCGGCCAGTCGGTATGCCTGTCCCGGGACCTGCAAGGGAGCGTGCCTCATGCACACTCATGTAATTTCCCTATTTAGTTTAAGAAAGTTTACTATGAAATCTCATGCGATCACAGTAAAACAGTTCATTACCTCAGCAGTAATGCTGAATGGCTGCTGTTTATTTCTCTTGTTAAGTGTATTCAGTCCACGGGTCATCCATTACTTATGGGATATATTCCCTTCCCAACAGGAAGTTGCAAGAGGATCACCCAAAGCAGAGCTGCTATATAGCTCCTCCCCTCACATGTCATATCCAGTCATTCTCTTGCAACCCTCAACATAGATGGAGGTCGTGAGAGGAGTGTGGTGTTTTATACTTAATTATTTCTTCAATCAAAAGTTTGTTATTTTTAAATGGCACCGGAGTGTGCTGTTTTTTTTCTCAGGCAGTATTTGGAAGAAGAATCTGCCTGCGTTTTCTATGATCTTAGCAGAAGTAACTAAGATCCACTGGCTGTTCTCGCACATTCTGAGGAGTGGGGTAACTTCAGAAAGGGAATAGCGTGCGGGGTCTCCTGCAAATAAGGTATGTGCAGTAAAATATTTTTCTAAGGAATGGAATTGACTAAGAAAATACTGCTGATACCGATGTAATGTAAGTACAGCCTTAAATGCAGTGAAAGCGACTGGTATCAGGCTGATTAATGTATATGCAGTAAAGTAATTTTCTAAGGAATGGAATTTGACTAAGAAAATGCTACTAATACTGAAGTAATGTAATAAGCCTTAAAATGCAGTAGAAGGACTGGTATCAGGCTTATCAATAGAGATACATACTCTTTAAAAAAGGATGTTTAAAACGTTTGCTGGCATGTTTAATCGTTTTTGTGAGGTACATTAGTGATAAAACTTATTGGGGCATGAATTTTTCCACATGGCTGACTTATATTTCTGCATAGAAACATTTAACTGAGGCTCCCACTGTTGTAATAATGAGTGGGAGGGGCCTATTTTAGCGCTTTTTTTGCGCAGTAAAAATTCAGTCTCAGTCTTCCTGCTTCTTCCTGCATGACCCAGGACGTCTCTAGAGAGCTCAAGGGACTTCAAAAGTCATTTTTAAGGGAGGTAATCAGTCACAGCAGACCTGTGACAGTGTGTTTGTGTTAAAAAACGTTTTTTTCTCTATTGATTATCCGTTTTGGGTATTAAGGGGTTAATCATCCATTTGCAAGTGGGTGCAATGCTCTGCTAACTTAATACATTTACTGTGAAAATGTGGTTGCTATAACTGATTTGGTTCATTGTTATTTCAACTGTGACAGTTTTTTTGTGCTTCTTAAAGGCGCAGTAGCGTTTTCTATATTGCTTGTAAATTTATTTTAAAGTGTTTTCCAAGCTTGCTAGTCTCATTGCTAGTCTGTTTAAACATGTCTGACACAGATGAATCTGTTTGTTCACTATGTGTGAAGGCCAGTGTGGAGCCCCATAGAAATATGTGTACTAAATGTATTGATTTCACTTTAAATAATAAAGGTCAGTCTTTATCTGTAAAGGAATTATCACCAGACAACGAGGGGGAAGTTATGCCGACTAACTCTCCTCACGTGTCAGTACCTTCGCCTCCCGCTCAGGAGGCGCGTGATATTGTGGCGCCAAGTACATCAGAGATGCCCATACAAATCACTTTATAAGACATGGCTACTATTATGAATAATACCCTGACAGAAGTATTATCTAAATTGCCAGAATTAAGAGGCAAGCGCGATTGCTCTGGGATAAGGACAGAGCGCGCTGGTGCTGTGAGAGCCATGTCCGATACTGCGTCACAGTTTGCAGAACATGAGGACGGAGAGCTTCATTCTGTAGGTGATGGATCTTATCCAGGGAAACCGGATTCAGAGATCTCTAATTTTAAATTTAAGCTTGAGAACCTCCGTGTATTGCTAGAGGGGAGGTTTTAGCGGCTCTGAATGACTGTAACACAGTTGCAATTCCAGAGAAATTATGTAGGCTGGATAGATACTATGCGGTGCCGGTGTGTACTGACGTTTTTCCTATACCTAAAAGGCTTACAGAAATTATTAGCAAGGAGTGGGATAGACCCGGTGTGCACTTTTCCCCACCTCCTATATTTTGGAAAATGTTTTAAATAGACGCCACTACACGGGACTTATGGCACGCGGTCCCTAAGGTGGAGGGAGCAGTTTCTACTTTAGCTAAGCGTACCACTATCCCGGTGGAGGATAGTTGTGCTTATTCGGATCCAATGGATAAAAAATTAGAAGGTTACCTTAAGAAAACGTTTGTTCAACAAGGTTTTATCTTACAGCCCCTTGCATGCATTGCGCCTGTCACTGCTGCTGCGGCATTCTGGTTTGAGTCTAGAAGAGGCCATTCACACAGCTCCATTGGATAAAATTATGGACAAGCTTAAATCACTTAACTTAAGCTAGCTAATGCATTTGTTTCTGATGCCATTGTACATTTAACTAAACTAACGGCTAAGAACTCCGGATTCGCCATCCAGGCGCGCAGAGCGCTATGGCTTTAATCCTGGTCAGCTGACGTGACTTCTAAATCTAAATTGCTTAATATTCCTTTCAAGGGGCAAACCTTATTCGGGCCCGGCTTGAAAGAAATTATCGCTGACATTACTGGAGGTAAGGGTCATACTCTTCCTCAGGACATGGCCAAATCAAAGGCCAAACAGTCTAATTTTCGTGCCTTTCGAAACTTCAAGGCAGGAGCAGCATCAACTTCCTCCGCTCCAAAACAGGAAGGAACTGTTGCTCGTTACAGACAGGCCTGGAAAACTAACCAGTCCTGGAACAAGGGCAAGCAGGTCAGAAAACCTACTACTGCCCCTAAGACAGCATGAAGGGATGGCCCCCTATCCGGAAACGGATCTAGTAGGGGGCAGACTTTCTCTCTTCGCCCAGGCGTGGACAAGAGATGTCCAGGATCCCTGGGCGTTGGAGATCATATCTCAGGGATATCTTCTGGACTTCAAAGCTTCTCCTCCACAAGGGAGATTTCATCTTTCAAGGTTATCAGCAAACCAAATAAAGAAAGAGGCATTTCTACGCTGTGTACAAGACCTCCTAGTAATGGGGGTGATCCACCCAGTTCCGTGGACGGAACAAGGGCAAGGATTTTACTCAAATCTGTTTGTAGTTCCCAAGAAAGAGGGAACCTTCAGACCAATCTTGGACTTAAAGATCTTAAACAAATTCCTAAGAGTTCCATCATTCAAAATGGAAACTATTCGAACCATCCTACCCATGATTCAAGAGGGTCAGTACATGACCACAGTGGACTTAAAGGATGCCTACCTTCACATACCGATTCACAAAGATCATTATCGGTACCTAAGATTTGCCTTTCTAGACAGGCATTACCAGTTTGTAGCTCTTCCCTTCGGATTAGCTACGGCCCCGAGAATTTTTACAAAGGTTCTGGGCTCACTTCTGGCGGTTCTAAGACAGCGAGGCATAGCGGTGGCTCCGTATCTAGACGACATTCTGATACAAGTTTTAAAATTGCCAAGTCTCATACAGAGATAGTTCTGGCATTTCTGAGGTCGCATGGGTGGAAGGTGAACGTGGAAAAGAGTTCTCTATTACCACTCACAAGAGTCTCCTTCCTAGGGACTCTTATAGATTCTGTAGAGATGAAAATTTACCTGACGGAGTCCAGGTTATCAAAACTTCTAAATGCTTGCCGTGTTCTTCATTCCATTCCACGCCCGTCAGTGGCTCAGTGCATGGAAGTAATCGGCTTAATGGTAGCGGCACTGGACATAGTGCCATTTGCGCGCCTGCATCTCAGACCGCTGCAATTATGCATGCTAAGTCAGTGGAATGGGGATTACTCAGATTTGTCCCCTCTACTAAATCTGGATCAAGAGACCAGAGATTCTCTTCTCTGGTGGCTTTCTCGGGTCCATCTGTCCAAGGTTATGACCTTTCGCAGGCCAGATTGGACGATTGTAACAACAGATGCCAACCTTCTAGGTTGGGGCGCAGTCTGGAACTCCCTGAAAGCTCAGGGATCGTGGACTCAGGAGGAGAAACTCCTCCCAATAAATATTCTGGAGTTAAGAGCAATATTCAATGCTCTTCTAGCTTGGCCTCAGTTGGCAACACTGAGGTTCATCAGATTTCAGTCGGACAACATCACGACTGTGGCTTACATCAACCATCAAGGGGGAACCAGGAGTTCCCTAGCGATGTTAGAAGTCTCAAGGATAATTCGCTGGGCAGAGTCTCACTCTTGCCACCTGTCAGCGATTTACATCCCAGGCGTGGAGAACTGGGAGGCGGACTTTCTAAGTCGCCAGACTTTTCATCCGGGGGAGTGGGAACTTCATCCGGAGGTGTTCGTTCAGCTGGTTCATCGTTGGGGCAAACCAGAACTGGATCTCATGGCGCCTCGCCAGAACGCCAAGCTTCCTCGTTACGGATCCAGGTCCAGGGACCCGGGAGCGGCGCTGATAGATGCTCTAGCAGCCCCTTGGGTTTTCAACATGGCTTATGTGTTTCCACCGTTTCCGCTGCTGCCTCGACTGATTGCCAAGATCAAACAGGAGAGAGCATCGGTGATTCTGATAGCGCCTGCGTGGCCACGCAGGACCTCGTATGCAGACCTAGTGGACATGTCGTCCTGTCCACCATGGTCTCTGCCTCTGAGGCAGGACCTTCTAATACAAGGTCCTTTCAACCATCCAAATCTAATTTCTCTGAGGCTGACTGCATGGAGATTGAACGCTTGATCCTATCAAAGCGTGGCTTCTCGGAGTCAGTTATTGATACCTTAATACAGACACGGAAGCCTGTTACCAGAAAAATTTACCATAAGATATGGCGTAAATATTTATATTGGTGCGAATCCAAGAGTTACTCATGGAGTAAGGTTAGGATTCCTAGGATATTGTCCTTTCTACAAGAGGGTTTAGAAAAGGGCTTATCTGCTAGTTCATTAAAGGGACAGATTTCTGTTCTGTCTATTCTTTTACACAAACGTCTGGCAGAAGTTCCAGACGTCCAGGCTTTTTGTCAGGCTTTGGCTAGGATTAAGCCTGTGTTTAAGACTGTTGCTCCGCCATGGAGCTTAAACTTGGTTCTTAAAGTTCTTCAAGGTTTTCCGTTTGAACCCCTTCATTCCATTGATATTAAGCTGTTATCTTGGAAAGTTCTGTTTTTGATGGCTATTTCCTCGGCTCGAAGAGTCTCTGAGTTATCTGCCTTACATTGTGATTCTCCTTATCTGATTTTCCATTCAGACAAGGTAGTTCTGCGTACTAAACCTGGGTTTTTACCTAAGGTAGTTTCTAACAGGAATATCAATCAGGAGATTGTTGTTCCATCATTATGTCCTAATCCTTCTTCAAAGAAGAAACGACTTTTGCATAATCTGGACGTAGTCCGTGCCCTGAAGTTCTATTTACAGGCAACTAAAGATTTTCGTCAAACTTCTTCCCTGTTTGTCGTTTACTCTGGACAGAGGAGAGGTCAAAAAGCTTCGGCAGCCTCTCTCTCCTTTTGGCTTCGTAGCATAATACGTTTAGCCTATGAGACTGCTGGACAGCAGCCCCCTGAAAGAATTACAGCTCATTCCACTAGAGCTGTGGCTTCCACCTGGGCTTTTAAGAATGAGGCCTCTGTTGAACAGATTTGCAAGGCTGCGACTTGGTCTTCGCTTCACACCTTTTCAAAATTTTACAAATTTGACACTTTTGCTTCTTCGGAGGCTGTTTTTGGGAGAGAGGTTCTACAGGCAGTGGTTCCTTCCGTTTAAGTTCCTGCCTTGTCCCTCCCTTCATCCGTGTACTTTAGCTTTGGTATTGGTATCCCATAAGTAATGGATGACCCGTGGACTGAATACTCTTAACAAGAGAAAACATAATTTATGCTTACCTGATAAATTTATTTCTCTTGTAGTGTATTCAGTCCACGGCCCGCCCTGTCTTTTTTAAGGCAGATCTAAATTTTAATTAAACTACAGTCACCACTGCACCCTATGGTTTCTCCTTTCTTGTCTTGTTTCGGTCGAATGACTGGATATGACATGTGAGGGGAGGAGCTATATAGCAGCTCTGCTTTGGGTGATCCTCTTGCAACTTCCTGTTGGGAAGGGAATATTTCCCATAAGTAATGGATGACCCGTGGACTGAATACACTACAAGAGAAATAAATTTATCAGGTAAGCATAAATTATGTTTTCTTTCTTCCTTTTTTTTTTTTATTACCTGCAGCTGGGCAGTAACTGACAGATGCCTTTTTACAGAGCACTTAATCTGGTGAGCAGAGGAAATTGTGAGGTAAAATAGCTTTTTTACATAGAGATGTTCAGTTGATATTTTCCTGTCCACTTTTTACAGTTATGCTGCATCATTTTCAAGTGATTTAGCATATAAGTATTATGTCCCTTTAAGTTTTTATTTCATGCAAAAAGTGATTGCACATGTAAAAGACATATAATGGCCTAAAAATGATGCATTACACCTTTTCTTTCTTCTATAAGATACGACGAGTCCACGGATTCATCCTTTACTTGTGGGATATTATCCTCCTGCTAACAGGAAGTGGCAAAGAGCACCACTGCAGAGCTGTCTATATAGCTCCTCCCTTAACTCCACCCCCCAGTCATTTTCTTTGCCTACTCTAAGTACTAGGAAGGGTAAAGTGAAAGAGGTGATAAAATGTTAGTTTTTATTTTCTTCCAACAAAGTTCTCTAGCGATGATAGAGGTTTCCAAAATAATTTGATGGGCAGAGACTCACTCTTGCCATCTATCAGCAATCTATATCCCAGGAGTGGAGAACTGGGAAGCGGATTTTCTAAGTCGTCAGACTTTTCATCCGGGGGAGTGGGAACTCCATCCGGAGGTGTTTGCACAATTGATTCATCAATGGGGCACACCAGAATTGGATCTGATGGCATCTCATCAGAATGCCAAACTTCCTTGTTACGGGTCCAGATCAAGGGATCCTCAAGCAGTATTGATAGATGCTCTAGCAGTACCTTGGTCGTTCAACCTGGCTTATGTGTTTCCACCATTTCCTCTCCTTCCTCGTCTGATTGCCAGAATCAAACAGGAGAGAGCTTCAGTGATTTTGATAGCGCCTGTGTGGCCACGCAGGACTTGGTATGCAGACCTGGTGGACATGTCATCTCTACCACCGTGGACACTGACGCTGAGACAGGACCTTCTCATTCAAGGTCCGTTCCAGCATCCAAATCTAGTTTCTCTGCGGCTGACTGCCTGGAGATTGAACGCTTGATTTTATCCAAGTGGGGATTCTCTGAGTCGGTCATAGATACCTTGATTCAGGCTTCGAAAGCCTGTCACTAGGAAAATTTATCATAAAATATGGCATAAATATCTTTATTGGTGTGAATCCAAAGGCTACTCATGGAGTAAGATCAGGATTCCTATGATTTTGTCCTTTCTCCAAAAAGGATTGAAGAAGGGGTTATCAGCTAGTTCCATAAAGGGACAGATATCTGCTTTATCAATTTTACTGCACAAGCGTCTGGCAGATGTTCCAGACGTTCAGTCGTTTTATCAGGCTTTAGTTAGAATTAAGCCTGTGTTTAAACCTGTTGCTCCGCCATGGAGTTTGAATTTAGTTCATAAAGTTCTTCAAGGGGTTCCGTTTGAACCTATGCATTCCATAGATATTAAGTTTCTATCTTGGAAAGTTCTGTTTTTAGTTGCTATCTCTTCGGCTCAAAGAGTTTCTGAACTATCTGCATTGCAATGCGACTCGCCTTATCTTGTTTTTCATTCTGATAAGGTGGTTTTGCGTACCAAACCTGGATTCCTTCCTAAGGTTGTTACTAATATGAATATTAATCAGGAAATTGTTGTTCCTTCCCTGTGTCCTAATCCTTCCTCTAAGAAGGAGCGTCTGTTGCACAACTTGGACGTGGTTTTACTTGCAAGTGACCAAAGATTTCCGTCAAACATCTTCTCTGTTTGTTGTCTATTCTGGAAAACGTAGAGGTCAAAAAGCTACGGCTACCTCTCTTTCTTTTTGGCTGAAAAGCATCATCCGTTTGGCATACGAGACTGCTGGACAGCAGCCTCTTGAACGAATTACAGCTCACTCTACTAGAGCGGTGGCTTCCACATGGGCTTTTAAAAATGATGCTTCTGTTGAACAGATTTGTAAGGCTGCGACTTGGTCTTCACTTCATACCTTTTCCAAATTTTACAAATTTTATACTTTTGCTTCTTCGGAGGCTATTTTTGGGAGAAAAGTTCTTCAAGCAGTGGTGCCTTCTGTTTAGCCATCTGTCTTGTCCCTCCTGTTCATCCGTGTCCTGTAGCTTTGGTATTGTATCCCACAAGTAAAGGATGAATCCGTGGACTTGTCGTATCTTATAGAAGAAAAGTAAATTTATGCTTACCTGATAAATTAATTTCTTCTATGATACGACGAGTCCACGGCCTGCCCTGTTAATTTAAGACAGATTATATTTTTTTGATTTCTGCACCTTTTAGTTTCTCCTTTTTCTTCCTGTACCTTCGGTCAAATGACTGGGGGGTGGAGTTAAGGGAGGAGCTATATAGACAGCTCTGCTGTGGTGTTCTTTGCCACTTCCTGTTTGCAGGAGGATACTATCCCACAAGTAAAGGATGAATCCGTGGACTTGTCGTATCATAGAAGAAATCAATTTATCAGGTAAGCATAAATTTACTTTTTTAAAGACACGATGAGTCCACGGATCATCTTAATTACTAATGGGATATTCACCTCCTGGTCAGCAGGAGGAGGCAAAGAGCACCACAGCAGAGCTGTTAAATAGCTCCTCCCTTCCCTCCCACTCCAGTCATTCTCTTTGCCTACGTTAGTGATAGGAAGAGGTAAAGTGAGGTGTTAGATTAGATCCTTCAATCAAGAGTTTATTATTTTTAAAGTAGTGCCAGAGTGTGCTGCTTTGTCCTAGGGTGTAGCCGTAGTCCATATCAGTCTCTTCAGTAGAGCTTTTGGTGGCTTTAGAGCAATGGGAACTGGTGGGACATAATTCTCACTGCGCCTCCCATATTTTGATGCTGCCCTGCCTCTGAAAAACCTGAGAAATTCTAACTCGGGACTTTCTCTTCATTCTCAGGTCCATGGGAAGATAGGACCTCTTAAACCTGGAGTCTGCCTTGCTGCCAGGCAGAAGATGAGGCAAGTGCTGACTTTTTTCTGGGGATGTAAGGAACACATAAAAAGGTTTGGGGCACTTTATTATTTTTATCAGACCTCATTGAACCTGGATTAGTTTCTCCTGGTATATTGGAGGACAATATGGCAGTTAGGAGACACTGGACTTGTGACTACCAAGACAAGTGCGAGATCCTATAATGAGATAAATTAACTCTGATGAGCTGTTTGGCAACCTCAGTGTGAAGGGGTTTGCTTCTGTTTAACTGTTTGATCCCGGTGGCTGTACCTACCCAGTGGGGACAGGGCGATATATTGGGATTATTTTTCTCAGTTGAGCGGTTTGGCAAGCTCAGTGTGAGGGTGTTTATAGTTTAACAGACTTTGCTCCCGGTGGCTATGCTTAAACAAATGGCAACCGGGAGATGGCTATTGTTACGCCTACGAGGGGCGGAGCTTTTATTTAGCGCCAATGAGATCTCCCTTACCATGGGGTAAGGGAGATCTCATATGGGGATTACTTTCCTCTGATGAGCTGTTTGACAAGCTCAGTGTGAGGGTGTTTATAGTTTAACAGACTTTGCTCCTGGTGATATGCTTAAACAAATGGCGACCGGGAGATGGCTATGGTAATGCCCATGAGGGGCAGAGCTTGTATTTAGCGCCAATATAGTAGCACATCTTACCCATGGGGTAAGGGAGATCTCATACAGGGATTATTTTCCTCTGATGAGCTGTTTGGCAAACTCAGTGTGAGGGCGTTTTTTGTTTAACAGACTTTGCTCCCGGTGGCTATGCTTAAACATATGGCGACCGGGAGATGGCTATTAGAATGCCCACGAGGGGTGGAGCTTGTATAGGGCGCCAATGTAGTGGTGCAACTCCTTTCTAGCGCTTAGATTATCAAGGGAGACTTAGAATGCACGTGGCAGACAGTTCCTCCTTCCTAACACTTCCGTTATCTGAAGGAAAGTAGGAATTAAGGTCTGAATGCTTGCGCTTAAAGACAGCGCTGCAGTGGAGTTGAAAGACTGTCTAACACCTCAGCTGGGTCAAGCTGAGGTGTAGAGGGGGCTTTATAGTTCTATAAGTTCCCCCTGTACATATTCAGCCTTTTCTGATGGCATAAAATAAGTGATTGCACTTTAACGTTTAAAGAGATAGTAACGTTGGTTATATGTTAACCTTTATTTGCAAAGGGTTAAGACTTTATTTGTTCTCCTGAATGTGTGTTTAAAAAAAAAAGAAAAAAAGAAGTTTCACTTTAACTTTTAAAGAGACAGTAACATTTCTTATATGCTAATTTTTCTTAACAAGAGGTTGAGACTTTATTTAATTATTCTTCCATAGGGGAGTCAGATTGATTGAATAAGTGTCCATAAATTGTTTAACACACATGCAGCGCCCTGCGGTTCCTCGCAAGCTCCATCTGGAGTTACTGTGCAAGACATCGCTTCTTTTATGTCATGGTGATATCTGTAACCAAAGTAGCGTTATTTTAATTACATTTTTCAAAAAAAAAAGTTACTTTTTAAAATTTAAAGAGACCGTAATGTTTCTTTCCGTGTTGCTTTTTGTTAAAAAGTTCCAACTGTTTATTTGTGTATTTCATCCCTTGTGACTCAGGATGGATCAAGAGGCCCTGCTAGGGGTCTCTCTTGTTTTAGGTTTGGTACTACCAATCCTTTATTTTTCATTTATTGAGAGATCTTTACTTTCATAAAGATAGTCTTGTTCTAGACCTACTCCTTTCTAAGGCGCATGCTGCCTAGGAGTCTAGTGATGAAGATATACAACAAATTTCTCCTGAGGTATTCCTAATAATTTTTACCCACATGCAGTGCTCTGCGTTTCCTCTTACTCCTTCTGGAGTTGTCCTGTATTTAATACATGATATTTTTTTCCACGCTCTAGGGAAAAGGTGCAAGAGGACATTTTCTCTCAGAATCGTGTTGTTGATTTTGTTATAGTTCTTCTGATTATTTCTTCCCTGTAAGGAAGATACTTTGATAGTATCGCATAAGGAATCCTCAGTCTCTGATAAGGTAATTCTTTTATCTGATCCTAAGTTTATTTTCCTTCTGTTTTAGTTTCAATACCTCCTTTTGCTACTTAGAGGAGGTTTTAGCTACTATGGGAAACCCCGTCACAAGTAGGTTATTCTTATATTGTTATGTGCCCTTCATGGTGGAAGTATTTCCTGTACCTGACAGGACTTTAGAGTTAACCCTCTTTTTTCTCTTTAATTTAGAGGGAAGACGATACTCAGGGGGACTGAAAATTTCCACGCTTGCCTAAGGAGAGGCTAGTGGTATGGAGGATATTAGTTCCTTAAGGACGCTACGCAGGTGCAGGACCCTATGGTTAGACGTTAGAGGGTTTACTTTGTCAACCTGCGGTTGGTATGGCTGATGTTTCCAGTGCGGAAGCATACTGATTGATGCTTTGTCTGTTTTTATTGGACAAACACGACTCTCGCTAGATTCGGAGAAGAGTTTTCTTTTTTAAATTAGTAGACTCCTTTAAATACAGAATAACGTAAAGGAAGTATGAGGTGATTTCGTTCCTTTCAGGATTCTAGGAAAATCCTTCTTCTCTTTTTCCCAAATAGCATCAGTTTAAGCCTTTCTGGAGACCCTATCTAGCTTAGGATAGGGGGAAATAATCCAAGAAGTCTACTGTTGACTCTAAGACAGCTTGAGGGGTGTGTACCCGATCCGTAAGGAGGCTTTTTCGATCAGGTTTGGTCATGATCCCTTGGTGGTGTACAATGTGTCCCAGTGAGACAACGTATAGAGTTCAAGACTTTCCTCTCAGGGGCAGGTTTCTGCTTCTGGATTATCGGCAATAGTGCCCTATCTGGACATTATCCTAGTCCAGGCGCTTTTTTTACTGCAAGCAAGATTTCACTCGGACATAGTACTGTCCTTCCTGCGATTCATGGGTGGGTTCAAGGATTATCTATACTTGTCTAGTCCTTCAGTCCGCTCCTAGGCCATCAGTGACTCATAATAGGGCTGATGGTGGCGACAATGGACATCATCCTGTTTATTCATTTTCATCTCTGACCTCTGCAGTTAAGCATGTTCAGGAAATGGTGCGGAGATGATGCAGATTTGTCTCCTCTAATTCTACTCGAACAGGAGACAAGGTATTCTTTTCAATGATGATTGTTTTTTGGACCATTTCTTCCGGGGAATCTGTTTTTTGCAGAACTTCCTGGGTGTTTGTGACAACAGACACCAACCTTCTAGGGTGGGGAGCAGTTTGGGGCTCCCTAAGGACTCAGGGGGTTTTGACTCAGCCAGAATCTGTTCTTCCTATAAACATTATGGAGCTGAGAGCGTTCTACAATGTTCTTCTGGCCTGGCCTCAGTTAGCATCGGTCCAGTTTATCAGGTTCCAGTTGAACAAAATAATGTCAGTGGCTTACATCAATCATCAGGGAGGAACGAGGAGTTCCTTAGTGATGACAGAGGTATCCAAAATAATTTAGTGGGCTGAGGCCCATTCTTACTGCCTGTCGACGATCCACATCCCAGGGGTGAACAACTGGGAGGCGGATTTCCTGAGCAGACAGGACTTCCATCTAGGGGAGTGGGAACTCCATCCGGAAGTATTCTCCAGCTTTTCCCTCCGTTTGCTTTTCTTCCTCGGGTCATTGCTTGAATCAAGCAGGAGAGGGCATTGGTGATTCTCATAGCACCGGCTTAGCCTCCCAGGATTTGGTATACAGACCGGGTGGACATGTCATCTCTGCCACCTTGGAGACTTCTGTTGAGGAAGGACTTTCTAATTCAAGGACCCCTCCTACACCCAAATCTGGTTTCTCTTTAACTGACCGCTTGGAGATTGAACGTTTAATATTATCCAAGCGGGGGTTTTTCTGACTCTGTCATTGAGACCATGATTCAGGCTCGTAAGCCTGTCATTACAAAACATTATAAGATATGGCGTAAATATCTCTATTGGTGTGAATCCACAGGCTACTCATGGAGTAGAGTTAGGGTTCTCCAAGAGGGTTTGGAGAAAGGGTTTATGGTCGTTTCCTAAAGGGTCAAATCTCTGTCTTTATTTTGTTACACAAACGTCTGACAGATGTCCCAGATCTACAATCATCTTGTCAGGCCTTGGTCAGGATCAGGCCTGTGTTCGAACCAGTTACTCCTCCATGGAGTCTGAATTTAGTTCTCAGAATTTTTCAATGGGCTCCGTTTGAGCCTATGCTTTCCTTAGATATTAAGTTGTTATCTTGGAAAGTTTTATTTCTTGTTATTTCTTCTGCTCGGAGAGTGTCAGAGCTCTCGGCATTACAGTATGAGTCTCCTTATCTTATTTTCCATTTAGATAGGGTAGTTTTCCGTACTATATTAGGATTTCTTCCTCAGGTTGTTTCTGATAGGAACATTAATCAAAAGATTGTTGTTCTTTTCTTGTGTCCTAATCCTTCTGCTCAGAAGGAAAGACTTTTGCACAATTTGGATGTGGTCCGTGCTTAAAGTTTGATCTGCAGGCAACTAAGAACTGTCGTCGGTATTCTTATTTGTTTGTGGGTTCTCTGGAAACTCAAGGGACAGAAAGCTACGGCTACTTCTCTTTCTTTTTGGATGAAGAGTATCATACGTTTTGCATATGAGACTGCTGGACAGCAGCCTCCCGGGAGAGTTACGGCTCATTTCACGAGGGCTGTTGCTTCCTCATGGGCGTTCAAAAATGAAGCTTCTGTGGAACAGATTTGCAAGGCTGCAACTTGGTCCTCTCTTCACACTTTTTTAAAGTTCTTCAAATTTGACACTTTTGCCTCGGCTGAGTCTGCTTTTGGGAGAAAGGTTCTTCAAGCAGTGGTGCCTTCAGTTTAGGTTCCCTATCTTGTCCCTCCCGTATCATCTGTGTACTCTAGCTTGGGTATTGAATCCCATTAGTAATTAAGATTATCCGTGGACTCATCGTGTCTTAAAAAAGAAAAGAAAATTCATGCTTTTACCTGACAAATGTATTTCTTTTTTGACACGATGAGTCCACGGCCTGCCCTGTTATTTTATATAGGTTGTGGGTTATTGTAAACTTCAGACACCTCTGCACCTTGGCTTTTCCTTTCTCTTCCTAACTTCGGTCGAATGACTGGAGTGGGAGGGAAGGGAGGAGCTATTTAACAGCTCTGCTGTGGTGCTCTTTGACTCCTCCTGCTGACCAGGAGGTGAATATCCCATTAGTAATTAAGATGATCCGTGGACTCATCGTGTAAAAAAAATTTAAAAAATTATCAGGTAAGCATACATTTTCTTTTTTACAAGAGAAGTGAAAACATGAAAGTGGAGGAGCCAAAAATTTGCTGCAATGCTTTCCCAATAAGGAAATAAATATAACATCAGTAATAATTTACTCTGTGGTGACATTCTGAACCAGAGGTAGAAATTTGTATCTTTTTTACTATTAATAAAGGGATTGTACTGATGTTTTTATGAGGTTTATATTCCATTTAAACATTAGTCGGCTAGACTGTAAAATCCAGATTTAAATAGCGCCCACAGCTGTTAAATCTTTCAGAGAGCATAGCAAAGCTGTCCTTACACAAGCCCATGACTTTGCCAAATCATTAAGCAGAAGTGATCTGGTTTAATAAGGCACATCAGGTGTTGGTTTTTTTTCAGGTAATCCCACCCCTCTCAGACTTACTCTGTCTTGTATGTCCTGAAAGCACCTGATAAAACCTCTCTGCAATATGTAAGCCAGACCAAATGTTGTTTACTGTGCATTTGTGTTTACATTTCAGAAGACCAAAATAATCAGTTGTACTTCTTTTTCAGGGCAAATTCATCCGAATAAACTTTGATGTGACTGGTTATATTGTGGGGGCCAACATAGAGACCTGTATCCTTTATAAAATATCTGTATTTGCTTTTGAGTAGTTTTTATCTTTTTGTTTCATATAAATGTCTGGATGGTGTTGAAATATGTATGCAGATTTTGCCAGTGCTCACATCATTGGATTTAAAATTGTTGCGTTTGTAGCCAGCAGACTAACTGACAAATATAGGCATTTATTTAAATTTAAGATATAAAATGCAAACAATTATCTAATCTATTCTGCTGAGGAAATTTTTTAATTTTTTAAAATCAGGTCCGGAATCTAAGCAATATTTTATAGGGACTTTAATTGATCACTTCTAATGAAGATGTGCTCTAACTTGCTTTTTCTTCATAAATGGAAAGAGTCCACAGCTGCATTCATTGCGTTTGGGAATTTTGAATCTGGCCACCAGGAGGAGGCAAAGACACCCCAGCCAAAGGCTTAAATACTCCTCCCACTTCCCCATCCCCCAGTCATTCTTTGTCTTTAGTCCCAGGCAGTCTCTTATGGAGGGTAGTACTCTTCGGCATGGGACTGGAGTTTTAAGTAGTCCTGTCAGTCTCTCAGTGAGAGCATGGGTGAAAGTTAGTCTGGAGATGCAGGGAGAGTCTTTCTGCAAAACCATCCGACTCATATTAACAGCTCCACAAGCAATCAGCGTTGACGAGTTTCACTGGCTGCTTTTTTCTCTCAAGTACATGGCAGAGGGAACGCTACTATCTTTCACACTTGAAGGGCTGTGTTCCTGTTCCACGGCGTAGATTCTGGTAAGATAGTTTAATTTTACTTTCATCATGGATGTATTGTAATTTCAACTGTTTATCCGAGAGGGGCTACAACCTTTCATGGATAACTTTAACATAGGGTCTCAGTGAGGCTCCTTTTTGTATCTAGGAATCAAGGGTTAATATCTCCTGAGGGGGATTATTGAACGGGGGGGGGGGTTATAATCATGTTTATGTGATTTTGTCTGCTACTGTGTAGTGTTGCTTTGGCTCATTTATCTAATTTTATTCTCTCTTTTCCTGCAGAATTTCTGGGATTGATTTACTTCCATGGAAGTTGTTCCTGGATTGTTGGTCTGGAGTTTTTTTTGTGTTAATTGGTTAGTGACGCTCGTTGTGCCTGGCTGGTTTGGGGACTTTGAGGTTTACTTGTTCTTGTTGTTTGTTTTTATAAACTACACTATACATTCACATTGTGGCCTTTTGGGTCAGGATGTCGGGAGGGCTTGGGTTGGCCCAAGTCAGTCTGCATCCCAGTGACTGGGTCGGTGGAGTTTCACCACATCACCTTTTCATCCCCATTCCGGGGAGTGGGGCCTTATCTGCTGTGGGCGGTTTAGGATCTTTTGGGCTGCTTCTTGGTGGTTCATCTCGGGATCCTAGATCTGTTCTCTTGTACTGGTTGTTCCCGGTTTTCTCTTACTTGGTGTATTCAGTCCACGGATTCATCCTTACTTGTGGGATATTCTCAATCCCTACAGGAAGTGGCAAAGAGAGCACACAGCAAAGCTGTCCATATAGCTCCCCTCAGGCTCCGCCCCCCCAGTCATTCTCTTTGCCGCTCTAAAAAGTAGCATCTCCACGGGAGGGTAAAGAGTTTGTGGTGTTAGATTTGTAGTTTTTATTTCTTCAATCAAGAGTTTGTTATTTTTAAATAGTGCCGGTTTGTACTATTTACTCTGAAGCAGAAAGTGATGAAGATTTCTGCTGAGAGGAAAAAGATTTTAGCATGTTGTAACTAAAATCCATTGCTGTTCCCACACAGGACTGTTGAGTACCGGAGAACTTCAGTTGGGGGGAACAGTTTGCGGGCTTATACTGCTTAAGGTATGTTCAGTCATTTTTTCTAACAAGACTTGGTAGTGCTAGAAGACTGACAGAAATCCCATGAGGGAAGGTAAGCCATTTCTCCAACATAGGTGTGTCCGGTCCACGGCGTCATCCTTACTTGTGGGATATTCTCCTCCCCAACAGGAAATGGCAAAGAGCCCAGCAAAGCTGGTCACATGATCCCTCCTAGGCTCCGCCTTCCCCAGTCATTCTCTTTGCCGTTGTACAGGCAACATCTCCACGGAGATGGCTTAGAGTTTTTTAGTGTTTAACTGTAGTTTTTATTATTCAATCAAGAGTTTGTTATTTTAAAATAGTGCTGGTATGTACTATTTACTCTGAAACAGAAAAGAGATGAAGATTTCTGTTTGTAAGAGGAAAATGATTTTAGCAACCGTTACTAAAATCGATGGCTGTTTCCACACAGGACTGTTGAGAGGAATTAACTTCAGTTGGGGGAACAGTGAGCAGACTTTTGCTGCTTGAGGTATGACACATTCTAACAAGACGATGTAATGCTGGAAGCTGTCATTTTCCCTATGGGATCCGGTAAGCCATTTTTATTACAGAAAGAAAAAAAGGGCTTCACAAGGGCTTTTTAAGACTGTAGACATTTTCTGGGCTAAATCGATTTATATATAAACATATTTTATACTCCATAGCCTTGAGGAATTATTTTAATCTTGGGAATTATGTAAAATAACCGGCAGGCACTGTATTGGACACCTTATTCTCTAGGGGCTTTCCCTAATCATAGGCAGAGTCTCATTTTCGCGCCTCTATTGCGCACTTGTTTTTGAGAAGCATGACATGCAGATGCATGTGTGAGGAGCTCTGATACATAGAAAAGACTTTCTGAAGGCGTCATTTGGTATCGTATTCCCCTTTGGGCTTGGTTGGGTCTCAGCAAAGCAGATACCAGGGACTGTAAAGGGGTTAAATATAAAAACGGCTCCGGTTCCGTTATTTTAAGGGTTAAAGCTTCCAAATTTGGTGTGCAATACTTTTAAGGCTTTAAGACACTGTGGTGAAATTTTGGTGAATTTTGAACAATTCCTTCATACTTTTTCGCAATTGCAGTAATAAAGTGTGTTCAGTTTAAAATTTAAAGTGACAGTAACGGTTTATTTAAAACGTTTTTTGTACTTTGTTATCAAGTTTTTGCCTGTTTAACATGTCTGAACTACCAGATAGACTGTGTTCTGAATGTGGGGAAGCCAAGGTTCCTTCTCATTTAAATAGATGTGATTTATGTGACACAAAATTTAGAGAAAATGATGCCCAAGATGATTCCTCAAGTGAGGGGAGTAAGCATGGTACTGCATCATCCCCTCCTTCGTCTACACCAGTCTTGCCCACACAGGAGGCCCCTAGTACATCTAGCGCGCCAATACTCCTTACTATGCAACAATTAACGGCTGTAATGGATAATTCTATCAAAAACATTTTAGCCAAAATGCCCACTTATCAGCGAAAGCGCGACTGCTCTGTTTTAGAAAATACTGAAGAGCATGAGGACGCTGATGATATTGGTTCTGAAGGGCCCCTACCCCAGTCTGAGGGGGCCAGGGAGGTTTTGTCTGAGGGAGAAATTTCAGATTCAGGGAAAATTTCTCAACAAGCTGAACCTGATGTGATTACATTTAAATTTAAATTGGAACATCTCCGCGCTCTGCTTAAGGAGGTGTTATCCACTCTGGATGATTGTGAGAATTTGGTCATTCCAGAGAAACTATGTAAAATGGACAAGTTCCTAGAGGTCCCGGGGCCCCCCGAAGCTTTTCCTATACCCAAGCGGGTGGCGGACATTGTAAATAAAGAATGGGAAAGGCCCGGTATACCTTTCGTCCCTCCCCCCATATTTAAAAAATTGTTTCCTATGGTCGACCCCAGAAAGGACTTATGGCAGACAGTCCCCAAGGTCGAGGGGGCGGTTTCTACTCTAAACAAACGCACCACTATACCCATAGAAGATAGTTGTGCTTTCAAAGATCCTATGGATAAAAAATTAGAAGGTTTGCTTAAAAAGATGTTTGTTCAGCAAGGTTACCTTCTACAACCAATTTCATGCATTGTTCCTGTCACTACAGCAGCGTGTTTCTGGTTCGATGAGCTAGAAAAGGCGCTCGATAATAATTCTTCTTCTTATGAGGAGATTATGGACAGAATTCATGCTCTCAAATTGGCTAATTCTTTCACCCTAGACGCCACTTTGCAATTGGCTAGGTTAGCGGCGAAAAATTCTGGTTTTGCTATTGTGGCGCGCAGAGCGCTTTGGTTAAAATCTTGGTCAGCGGATGCGTCTTCCAAGAACAAATTGCTTAACATTCCTTTCAAGGGGAAAACGCTGTTTGGCCCTGACTTGAAAGAGATTATCTCTGATATCACTGGGGGCAAGGGCCATGCCCTTCCTCAGGATAGGTCTTTCAAGGCCAAAAATAAACCTAATTTTCGTCCCTTTCGCAGAAACGGACCAGCCCCAAGTGCTACGTCCTCCAAGCAAGAGGGTAATACTTCTCAAGCCAAGCCAGCCTGGAGACCAATGCAAGGCTGGAACAAAGGAAAGCAGGCCAAGAAACCTGCCACTGCTACCAAGACAGCATGAGATGTTGGCCCCCGATCCGGGACCGGATCTGGTGGGGGGCAGACTCTCTCTCTTCGCTCAGGCTTGGGCAAGAGATGTTCTGGATCCTTGGGCACTAGAAATAGTCTCCCAAGGTTATCTTCTGGAATTCAAGGGGCTTCCCCCAAGGGGGAGGTTCCACAGGTCTCAATTGTCTTCAGACCACATAAAAAGACAGGCATTCTTACATTGTGTAGAAGACCTGTTAAAAATGGGAGTGATTCATCCTGTTCCTTTAGGAGAACAAGGGATGGGGTTCTACTCCAATCTGTTCGTAGTTCCCAAAAAAGAGGGAACATTCAGACCAATCTTAGATCTCAAGATCCTAAACAAGTTTCTCAAGGTTCCATCGTTCAAAATGGAAACCATTCGAACAATTCTTCCTTCCATCCAGGAAGGTCAATTCATGACCACGGTGGATTTAAAGGATGCGTATCTACATATTCCTATCCACGAGGAACATCATCGGTTCCTAAGGTTCGCATTCCTGGACAAGCATTACCAGTTTGTGGCACTTCCGTTCGGATTAGCCACTGCTCCAAGGATTTTCACAAAGGTACTAGGGTCCCTTCTAGCGGTGCTAAGACCAAGGGGCATTGCAGTAGTACCTTACTTGGACGACATTCTGATTCAAGCGTCGTCCCTTCCTCTAGCAAAGGCTCACACGGACATTGTCCTGGCCTTTCTCAGATCTCACGGGTGGAAAGTGAACGTAGAAAAAAGTTCTCTATCTCCGTCAACAAGGGTTCCCTTCTTGGGAACAATAATAGACTCCTTAGAAATGAGGATTTTTCTGACAGAGGCCAGAAAATCAAAACTTCTAAACTCTTGTCAAATACTTCATTCTGTTCCTCTTCCTTCCATAGCGCAGTGCATGGAAGTAATAGGTTTGATGGTAGCGGCAATGGACATAGTTCCTTTTGCGCGAATTCATCTAAGACCATTACAACTGTGCATGCTCAGCTGGTCTCGGGAAGAATCTCTTCTCCCGATAAATATTCTGGAACTGAGAGCGATATTCAATGCTCTCAAGGCTTGGCCTCAGCTAGCAAAGGCCAAGTTCATACGGTTTCAATCAGACAACATGACGACTGTTGCGTACATCAACCATCAGGGGGGAACAAGGAGTTCCCTGGCGATGGAAGAAGTGACCAAAATCATTCAATGGGCGGAGACTCACTCCTGCCACTTGTCTGCAATCCACATCCCAGGAGTGGAAAATTGGGAAGCGGATTTTCTGAGTCGTCAGACATTTCATCCGGGGGAGTGGGAACTCCATCCGGAAATCTTTGCCCAAATTACTCAATTGTGGGGCATTCCAGACATGGATCTGATGGCCTCTCGTCAGAACTTCAAGGTTCCTTGCTACGGGTCCAGATCCAGGGATCCCAAGGCGACTCTAGTAGATGCACTAGTAGCACCTTGGACCTTCAAACTAGCTTATGTATTCCCGCCGTTTCCTCTCATCCCCAGGCTGGTAGCCAGGATCAATCAGGAGAGGGCATCAGTGATCTTGATAGCTCCTGCGTGGCCACGCAGGACTTGGTATGCAGACCTGGTGAATATGTCATCGGCTCCACCATGGAAGCTACCTTTGAGACGAGACCTTCTTGTTCAAGGTCCGTTCGAACATCCGAATCTGGTCTCACTCCAACTGACTGCTTGGAGATTGAACGCTTGAGCTTATCAAAGCGAGGGTTCTCAGATTCTGTCATTGATACTCTTGTTCAGGCCAGAAAGCCTGTAACTAGAAAAATTTACCACAAAATATGGAAAAAATATATCTGTTGGTGTGAATCTAAAGGATTCCCTTGGGACAAGGTAAAAATTTCTAAGATTCTATCCTTTCTTCAAGAAGGTTTGGAGAAAGGACTATCTGCAAGTTCCTTGAAGGGACAGATTTCTGCCTTGTCTGTGTTACTTCACAAAATGCTGGCAGCTGTGCCAGATGTTCAAGCCTTTGTTCAGGCTCTGGTTAGAATCAAGCCTGTTTACAAACCTTTGATTCCTCCTTGGAGTCTCAATTTAGTTCTTTCAGTTCTTCAGGGGGTTCCGTTTGAACCCTTACATTCCGTTGATATTAAGTTATTATCTTGGAAAGTTTTGTTTTTGGTTGCAATTTCTTCTGCTAGAAGAGTTTCAGAATTATCTGCTCTGCAGTGTTCTCCTCCTTATCTGGTGTTCCATGCAGATAAGGTGGTTTTACGTACTAAACCTGGTTTTCTTCCGAAAGTTGTTTCTAACAAAAACATTAACCAGGAGATAGTCGTGCCTTCTTTGTGTCCGAATCCAGTTTCAAAGAAGGAACGTTTGTTGCACAATTTGGATGTTGTTCGTGCTCTAAAATTCTATTTAGATGCTACAAAGGATTTTAGACAAACATCTTCCTTGTTTGTTGTTTATTCTGGTAAAAGGAGAGGTCAAAAAGCAACTTCTACCTCTCTCTCTTTTTGGATTAAAAGCATCATCAGATTGGCTTATGAGACTGCCGGACGGCAGCCTCCTGAAAGAATCACAGCTCATTCCACTAGGGCTGTGGCTTCCACATGGGCCTTCAAGAACGAGGCTTCTGTTGATCAGATATGTAAGGCAGCGACTTGGTCTTCACTGCACACTTTTACTAAATTTTACAAGTTTGATACTTTTGCTTCTTCTGAGGCTATTTTTGGGAGAAAGGTTTTGCAAGCCGTGGTGCCTTCCATCTAGGTGACCTGATTTGCTCCCTCCCTTCATCCGTGTCCTAAAGCTTTGGTATTGGTTCCCACAAGTAAGGATGACGCCGTGGACCGGACACACCTATGTTGGAGAAAACAGAATTTATGTTTACCTGATAAATTACTTTCTCCAACGGTGTGTCCGGTCCACGGCCCGCCCTGGTTTTTTTAATCAGGTCTGATAATTTATTTTCTTTAACTACAGTCACCACGGTATCATATGGTTTCTCCTATGCAAATATTCCTCCTTTACGTCGGTCGAATGACTGGGGAAGGCGGAGCCTAGGAGGGATCATGTGACCAGCTTTGCTGGGCTCTTTGCCATTTCCTGTTGGGGAGGAGAATATCCCACAAGTAAGGATGACGCCGTGGACCGGACACACCGTTGGAGAAAGTAATTTATCAGGTAAACATAAATTCTGTTTTTCTGAGACACAGTATAGAATGATGGCTTCAGTTAAGGGCTTTAATACTGACAGACACTGTGATGGTCTAAATCGATTACTTTATTAAGGTAATCTTATATTTATTAAGCGTTTTAGACGTTGGAAACACTTTTTGGGGACTTTTTTACGCCTGGCATTTTGTAAGACAGCTAATCTGACTCAGAAAGGCCCCATAACTCTGGAGTAATGAAGGAGGGGGCCTCATTTTCGCGCCTCAATTGCTCAGTTGATTTGCAACACAGCTCCATGCAGCTTCATGTGCAGAGCCTTAAGAGTACAGGAGGACTTCAGGGAGGCTTAATTTACACCTGCAAATAACCCTAAAGGAAGGTAAAGCCACAGCAAAAACTGTGGCATTGTACTGTAGTGGGTTAAACCGGGTGTTTACTTCATTTTGCTCCGGTTTGGGCATTAAGGGGTTCATTGTTTTTAAAATGTGTGTGCAATCATTTCAAGGCATTAGGATCATGTGGTGAAAATTTCATTAAGATCGGATGTTTTTTGATGATTTGAGAAAAAAGTGTGTGCCTTTTATTATTTAAAGAGACAGTAACGTTTTTTCAAAAAGTATTTTTTTCAATATTTTAGTGTTGTCTGAGTCTGTCAAACATGTCTGAGCCTTCAGATAGACCTTGTTCTTTATGTTCAAAAGCCATGGCAGTACCCCCATTGCATTTATGTTTAAAGTGTGCAAAAACATCTATGCATTTTAAAGATCATCCAGTGACCATTAAAAATGCTGCCCAAGATGATTCCTTAACGGAGGGTAATGAGGATAGTCCTTCTTCCTCCCCCCACGTGTCTACACCAGTTACGCCCGCGCAAGCGATGCCTAGTACCTCTAGCGCATTGGCCCCTATTACTTTACAACAATTAGCAGCAGTAATGGATAATTCCCTTGCAGCATTTTTATCCAAACTGCCAGTTTTTCCAAGAAAGCGCGATAGCTCAGTTTTAAATACAGAGGATGAGCAATCTGAAGCTTTGGATAATTTATCTGTAGTACCCTCACAAAACTCAGAGGTAGCAGTGAGGGAAGGTCTGTCTGAGGGAGTAATTTCTGACACAGGAAAAGTTTCTCAGCAGGCAGAGTCAGATTCCTTAGCGTTTAAATTTAAGCTGGAACACCTCCGCGTCCTGCTTAAGGAGGTTTTAGCTACGCTAGATGATTGTGACCCTATGGTGGTCCCTGAAAAATTGTGTAAAATGGACAGATTTTTAGAGGTCCCTGTATACACTGAGGCATTTCCGATCCCAAAGAGGGTGGCGGATATTGTGACTAAGGAGTGGGAGAGACCAGGTGTACCCTTTGTTCCCCCTCCTATCTTTAAGAAAATGTTCCCCATAAACGACCCTAGGCGGGACTCGTGGCAGACGGTCCCTAAGGTAGAGGGGGCTGTTTCAACACTGGCTAAGCGTACAACTATACCAATAGAGGACAGTTGTGCTTTCAAAGATCCTATGGATAAAAAATTGGAAGGATTGCTGAAGAAAATTTTTGTTCAGCAAGGTTTTCTGCTTCAACCAATTGCCTGCATTATTCCTGTAACTACTGCAGCGGCTTTTTGGTTCGAGGCGCTGGAGGAGTCGCTCCAGAGGGAGACTTCATACGATGAGGTCATGGATAGAATTCATGCTCTAAAGCTGGCTAATTCTTTTATCACTGATGCCGCTCTCCAATTAGCTAAACTAGCGGCGAAAAACTCAGGTTTTGCCATCATGGCGCGAAGAGCGCTTTGGCTCAAATCGTGGTCGGCGGATGTGTCGTCCAAAACAAAACTGTTAAATATTCCCTTCAAGGGGAAAACCCTATTCGGCCCAGAGCTGAAAGAAATTATTTCAGATATCACTGGGGGCAAGAGCCATGCCCTTCCACAAGATAGGCCGTTTAAGGCCAAAAACAAGGCTAATTTTCGCTCCTTTTGCAACTTCAGGAGCGGACCTGCTGCAACCTCTGCTGCTGCAAAGCAAGATAACGCTTCCCAGCCCAAAGCAACCTGGAAACCCTTGCAGGGCTGGAATAAGGGTAAACAGGCTAAGAAGCCTGCTCCTGCTACCAAGACAGCTTGATCGGATCTGGTAGGGGGCAGACTTTCTCTCTTTGCTCAGGCTTGGGCAAGAGACGTTCCGGATCCCTGGGCATTAGAAATAGTTGCTCAGGGGTACCTTCTAGAATTCAAGGATTCTCCCCCAAGGGGAAGGTTCCACATTTCTTGTTTGTCTTCAGACCAAACAAAGAAACAGGCGTTCTTATGTGTGTAGAAGATCTACTAAAAATGGGAGTGATACACCCAGTTCCAATTGCAGAGCAAGGACTGGGCTTTTACTCAAACCTGTTCGTAGTTCCCAAAAAGGAAGGAACTTTCAGGCCAATCCTGGATCTAAACATTCTAAACAAATTCCTCAGAGTTCCGTCTTTCAAGAAGGAATCCATTCGGACAATCTTGCCGATGATCCAGGAAGGTCAATATATGACTTCCGTGGATCTAAAGGATGCGTACCTACATATTCCTATCCACAAAGATCACCATCAGTTCCTAAGGTTCGCCTTTCTGGACAAACATTACCAGTTCGTGTCCCTTCCTTTCGTGTTGGCCACAGCTCCCAGAATTTTCACAAAGGTGCTAGGGTCCCTTCTAGCGGTTCTAAGACCGCGGGGCATTGCAGTAGCACCTTACCTAGACGACATATTAATATAGGCGTTGTCCTTTCACAGAGCCAAGGCTCATACGGACATCGTTCTCGCCTTTCTAAGGTCTCACGGGTGGAAGGTGAACGTAGAAAAGAGTTCTCTGTCCCCGCTCACAAGGGTTCCCTTTCTGGGAACACTAATAGACTCGGTAGAAATGAAAATCTTTCTGACAGAGGTCAGGAAATCAAAACTGCTGAATACTTTCCGAGTTCTTCATTCCATTCCTCGGCCTTCCGTGGCTCAGTGCATGGAAGTAAATGGTTTAATGGTTGCGGCAATGGACGTAGTCCCTTTCGCCCGAATCCATCTCATAGCACTGCAGCTGTGCATGCTCAAACAGTGGAATGGAGATTACGCAGATTTGTGTCTTCAAATTCAAATGGATCAAAAAAACAGAGACTCTCTTCTCTGGTGGTTGTCTCAAGATCACCTGTCTCAGGGAATGAGTTTCCGCAGACCGGAATGGATCATTGTCACGACCGATGCCAGTCTGGTAGGCTGGCGTGCGGTCTGGAACTCCCTGAAGGCTCAGGGACTATGGTCTCGGGAAGAATATCTTCTCCCGATAAACATTTTGGAACTGAGAGCGATATTCAATACGCTCCAGGCGTGGCCTCAACTAGCAGAGGCCAAATTCATCAGATTTCAGTCGTACAACATCACGACTGTAGCGTACATCAATCATCAGGGAGGAACAAAGAGTTCCCTAGCGATGAAGGAAGTGTCCAAGATTATCAAATGGGTGGAGGATCACTCCTGCCATCTATCTGCAATTCACATCCCAGGGGTAGACAACTCGGAGGCGGTTTTTCTAAGTCGTCAGTCTTTCCATCCGGGGGAGTGGGAACTCCACCCAGAGGTTTTTTCTCAGCTGACTCAGCTTTGGGGCATTCCAGAGTTGGATCTGATGGCGTCCCGTCAGAACACCAAACTTCCCCTTTACGGATCCAGATCCAGGGATCCCAAGGTGGCATTGATAGATGCATTAATAGCGCCTTGGTCATTCAGTCTAGCTTATGTCTTTCCACTGTTTCCTCTTCTCCCTCGGCTAATAGCCAGAATCAAACAGGAGAAGGCTTCGGTAATTCTGATAGCGCCTGCGTGGCCACGCAGGACTTGGTATGTAGACATAGTGGACATGTCATCGGTCCCACCATGGAAACTGCCATCGAGGCAGGATCTTCTAATCCAAGGTCCTTTCAAGCATCCAAATCTAGTTTCTCTGCAACTGACTGCTTGGAGATTGAACGCTTAATCCTACCTAAGCGGGGTTTCTCTGATTCAGTTATAGATACTCTGATACAGGCCAGAAAGCCTATCACCAGGAAAATTTACCATAAGATATGGCGGAAATATCTTTGTTGGTGTGAATCCAAGGGTTACTCATGGAGTAAGGTTAGGATTCCAAGGATATTGTCTTTTCTCCAAGAAGGTTTGGAGAAAGGTCTGTCAGCTAGTTCCTTAAAGGGACAGATATCTGCTCTGTCTATTCTGTTACACAAGCGTGTCTGGCAGCTGTACCAGATGTTCAGGCGTTTGCACAGGCCCTAGTTAGAATCAAGCCTGTCTACAGACCTGTGGCTCCTCCATGGAGTCTAAATTTAGTTCTTTCAGTTCTTCAAGGGGTTCCGTTTGAACCTTTGCATTCCATAGATATCAAGTTTTTATCTTGGAAAGTTTTGTTTTTAGTAGCTATTTCTTCTGCTCGAAGAGTTTCAGAATTGTCTGCTTTACAGTGTGATTCACCCTATCTGGTGTTCCATGCAGATAAGGTTGTTTTGCGTACTAAACCTGGTTTCCTTCCAAAGGTGGTTTCTAATAAGAATATTAACCAGGAAATCATTGTTCCTTCTCTGTGCCCTAATCCAGTTGCTAAGACGGAACGACTGTTGCACAATCTTGATGTGGTTCGTGCTTTAAAGTTCTACTTAAAAGCAACTAAAGATTTCAGACAAACATCATCCTTGTTTGTTGTGTATTCTGGTAAGAGGAGAGGTCAGAAAGCGACTGCTACCTCTCTTTCATTCTGGCTGAAAAGCATCATCCGATTGGCTTATGAGACTGCTGGTAAGCAGCCTCCTGAACGAATTACAGCTCATTCCACCAGAGCTGTGGCTTCCACATGGGCTTTCAAGAATGAGGCTTCTGTTGAACAGATTTGTAAGGCAGCGACTTGGTTTTCACTGCATACATTCGCCAAATTTTATAAATTCGATACTTTTGCTTCTTCTGAGGCTATTTTTGGGAGAAAGGTTTTGCAAGCAGTGGTGCCTTCCGTTTAGGTTACCTGACTTGTTCCCTCCCTTCATCCGTGTCCTATTGCTTTGGTATTGGTATCCCACAAGTAAGGATGAATCTGTGGACTGAATACACCAAGTAAGAGAAAACAGAATTTATGCTTACCTGATAAATTACTTTCTCTTACAGGTGTATTCAGTCCATGGCCCGCCCTGATATTTAAGTCAGGTTCAAATTTAATTCACAATAACTACAGTCACCACTGCACCCTATGGTTTCTCCTTTTTCTCCTAACCGTCGGTCGAATGACTGGGGGGGCGGAGCCTGAGGGGAGCTATATGGACAGCTTTGCTGTGTGCTCTCTTTGCCACTTCCTGTAGGGATTGAGAATATCCGACAAGTAAGGATGAATCCGTGGACTGAATACACCTGTAAGAGAAAGTAATTTATCAGGTAAGCATAAATTCTGTTTTTGCGGGGCTCAGTTTGTGGAGATTCGGCGGCCGTTGCTGTCAAGTGGCTAGCTTACAGCTTGCCATGCAGGATGCCTTACCTGTGGCTATTGGTGTTTTTGCTCCAACGGGAACCCGGACATTTTGGCACGCCTTGGATCCTTTCCTGGTGCTGGAACTTGTGCTTCCGGTCGTCGTCTTCCGTCCCTTAGGGTCGGGTACCGGGGTGTGATCCGTTTTTTTCTGGGTCTTGTGGATCTTGGCTGATGGTCTGGGGTTCTTCTAGTTTGGGATTGTTTCCGCGATTTTCGCAGGACTTTTCCTGTATCCTCTTTGTAGTTCCTCTGTTTCAAGTTTTTTTTTTCCTTGGCTGGGATTGGTCTGACCAGGTTGTTTTGGTCTGGTAGCGGCTCGGGTCGTGTTGACCCGAGTTTTGGCAGGTGCTCCCTGCCTTCTATCTTCCTCTGGGGGAATTTTGTTCCTTTGTAGGAGTGGTTTCTCACGTTGGTCCCTTGTTTTTTCGGGGATAGTGATGCCTTGTGTGCTTGTCTCTTGGGTTTTGTGTCCTCCAGTTTTTCTGGGTGGAGCTCCCCGAGTTTTCTGGTTGCACTCTTCTTAACGTGGCTTGTTGTTTTCTTCACTCTCTTTTGAGTGGAGGTGGGAATCTGTTCCCTGGGCTTCACCTTGTCTGCGACAGGTTAGTCTTTTTTTTGTTGAGATTTCCTGCTCCTCCTTAGCCTTCAGGCTGCTTGGGTCCCGGATGAGGTGTTCTCTGAACCCTCAAGGGGGGGGGGGGGGATTGAAACCTCTGGATGACCCCTCTGTTATGGGGGAGTTTGTTTTAGGGATGATTGTTTTTTCCTGGTGTTCCTTCTCTGGCTGCAGGATTTTTCGTTTGGGTGGTGCCCTCAGTCTATTTTGTGGTCTGGGGCAGTGTTCCCTCTAAGGTCAATGGGGTAAAAAACAAGTGAGGGGAGCTGTGTGTATTTCAATACATAAATAATGTGTTACCGTGACCTTTAAATGAGCTTCTCGTATTGGTTTCAAAATTCAATCATAATATATATTGCGCTGTGATAAGGTAAACAAATAGGTGAAAATTGGGTGAAAAATAGTGAAAATATGACTACAAGAGGTTAAAAAACAAAATATTTAATTGTTGCCATACAAAACAATATTGGACTAGATAATATATTCTGATAGGATAATAAGTGGTAAAGAGCTCTATTACCTTGCGTATATTATATATTAAAATTCCTTAATCACAAGTTAAAATTGACAATAAATTCACAATAAATTCATGCTATAGTGTTCAAAGCATATGATAAAAACAGATTAAGTTAAAATAATTAACGTAGGAGGTGGAAATAAATGTTCATCTGATGAATTGCAAGTATCTTTTGATGTGACTTTAAATGTGACTTTTAGTTGGAAATGAAATTACTCAGTTTGCTTGAAATAATTTTTCCAGGTGTCTGATTGGTTGAAACAGACAAGCCTTTATGTGAATAAAATAATTTTTCGCTGTAGTTAAAACTTGTAGATCGAAATTGTAGATGAAGATAACAACTACTGGATGGTAAAGATGCTGAAACTGTTTACCTAAACTGGGTTTGCAGGAGTTTCAGTTGTTGATAAAACTTGGTTCTATATGTAACGTAGGAGGTGGAAATAAATGTTCATCTGATGAATTGCAAGTATCTTTTGATGTGACTTTAGATGTGACTTTTACTTGGAAATGAAATTACTCACAGTTTGCATGAAATATTTTTTCCAGGTGTCTGATTGGTTGAAACAGACAAGCCTTTATGTGAATAAAATAATTTTTCTGCTGTAGTTGAAACTTGTAGATAGAAATTGTAGATGAAGATAACAACTACTGGATGGTAAAGATGCTGAAACTGTTTACCTAAACTGGGTTTGCAGGAGTTTCAGTTGTTGATAAAACTTGGTTCTGTATATTTAAACTGTTATCTAAGACTTGGTTTGCAGGAGTTTCAGTTGTTGGTATGACTTAATTATAGAAACTGTTTACCTTGTATTCATTTGCTGGAGTTTCTATTTTTCTGGTTGCGTGAGGTGTTTGAACGCTTCTCTTTGTAGGTGTCTGTTTGTAGCTGAAACTATATACCCTCCCAGGGTTTGCTGGAGTTTCAGTGATTGATGGTTGGTCTGTAGTGAAACTGTTTACCTAGGAAAGGTTTGCAGGAGTTTCAGACCACCTGTTGGTTATAAAAATCTTTTCTTAAGAGTTGCTGGAGCTGTATACCTTTTTCAAGGTTTGCTGGAGCTTCAGGTCTGGTGAGTGTCCACTTTAAGTCTTGTGGTGCTCGGTGTATAGCAATCACCGGTAACGGATTTTTTCATGTTCAATCCTGGGTAGTCTCAGATGCAGACTTGAGTTGTTGGAGTGCACACTAGGGGCAAATCTACGCGTTTCGGCTTCAGCCTTTATCAAGATCTTGATAAAGGCTGAAGCCGAAACGCGTAGATTTGCCCCTAGTGTGCACTCCAACAACTCAAGTCTGCATCTGAGACTACCCAGGATTGAACACGAAATCCTATACACCGAGCACCACAAGACTTAAAGTGGACACTCACCAGACCTGAAGCTCCAACAAACCTTGAAAAAGGTATACAGCTCCAGCAACTCTTAAGAAAAGATCTTTATAACCAAAAGGTGGTCTGAAACTCCTGCAAACCTTTCCTAGGTAAACAGTTTCACTACAGACCAACCATCAATCACTGAAACTCCAGCAAACCCTGGGAGGGTATATAGTTTCAGCTACAAACAGACACCTACAAAGAGAAGCGTTCAAACACCTCACGCAACCAGAAAAATAGAAACTCCAGCAAATGAATACAAGGTAAACAGTTTCTATAATTAAGTCATACCAACAACTGAAACTCCTGCAAACCAAGTCTTAGATAACAGTTTAAATATACAGAACCAAGTTTTATCAACAACTGAAACTCCTGCAAACCCAGTTTAGGTAAACCGTTTCAGCATCTTTACCATCCAGTAGTTGTTATCTTCATCTACAATTTCGATCTACAAGTTTTAACTACAGCGAAAAAAATTTTTATTCACATAAAGGCTTTTCTGTTTCAACCAATCAGACACCTGGAAAAATTATTTCAAGCAAACTGTGAGTAATTTCATTTCCAACTAAAAGTCACATTTAAAGTCACATCAAAAGATACTTGCAATTCATCAGATGAACATTTATTTCCACCTCCTACGTTAATTATTTTAACTTAATCTGTTTTTATCATATGCTTTGAACACTATAGAATGAATTTATTGTGAATTTATTGTCAATTTTAACTTGTGATTAAGGAATTTTAATATATAATATACGCAAGGTAATAGAGCTCTTTACCACTTATTATCCTATCAGAATATATTATCTAGTCCAATATTGTTTTGTATGGCAACAATTAAATATTTTGTTTTTTAACCTCTTGTAGTCATATTTTCACTATTTTTCACCCAATTTTCACCTATTTGTTTACCTTATCACAGCGCAATATATATTATGATTGAATTTTGAAACCAATACGAGAAGCTCATTTAAAGGTCACGGTAACACATATTATTTATGTATTGAAATACACACAGCTCCCCTCACTTGTTTTTTACCCCATCGATCCCTCACAGTTGTTTGAAGGAACAGCTGTTTATCAGGGTTGAGCTGTCTCAATCCAATAGGTGCACTCACTCTTAACTGTTTTCCCTCTAAGGTCAGTTTTGTGTGCGGCCCAGCAGTGAAACAGTTAATTAGGTAACCACACCCTGCAATTAGCAAACACTGCACAATGCAGGTGGAAAGGTATGGTTCTCTTGTTAACTGTTTCACTGCTGGGCTGCACACAAAACTGTCCTTAGAGGGAACACTGGTCTGGGGCGTTTGCCTTGGTCTCCTTCAGCTGGTTAGCTGGGAAAAGTGCTTTGCACGCAGTTATGGTGTGATATAAGCAAGCTTTGGGAATCGGTAAAACAGTGCCAATGATGAGATATGTAAATAACCGGGTTATGTAGATGCAATCTAATCCTTAGATTGGTAACTGTTGAAGTTCATGGATAAAAACAGGTCACACAGCTCAACGCATTTCGCTTTATACAGAGCTTTATCAAGATGCTTGTGACTTGTGGTTTACTTCCTTTTATGTGTCCTGCCTGATCCTGATTGGTCAGTTCTTGATTGTTATTAAAGGTGGAATTATTGTAAGGTAACTCATACCGGTGTCTGTGTTCTTTCCTGGTACTTTATTAATAATTTAAGATGGAAAGTCCGAGATGTTGTCTCTTGGAGGTCTTTGTGCTTTTTTTGGGTGCTGGATGGTTTAGGTCTGTCTTGGTTTTTTCTTCTCGTGTCCTGTGGGCAGGTGCTCCCTGCCTTCCATCTTCCTCTGGGGGAATTTTGTTCCTTTTTAGGAGTGGTTTCTCACGTTGGTCCCTTGTTTTTTCGGGGATAGTGATGCCTTGTGGGCTTGTCTCTTGGGTTTTGTGTCCTCCAGTTTTTCTGGGTGGAGCTCCCCGTGTTTTCTGATTGCACTCTTCTTAACGTGGCTTGTTGTTTTCTTCCCTCTTTTGAGTGGAGGTGGGAATCTGTTCCCTGGGCTTCGCCTTGTCTGCGACAGGTTAGTCTACCCAGGCGTGGGCGGTTTTTGTTGAGATTTCCTGCTCCTCCTTAGCCTTCAGGGTCCCGGATGAGGTGTTCTCTGAACCCTGGGGGAGGGGGGGGGGATTGGATCCTCTGGATGACCCCTCTGTTAGGGGCGAGTTTGTTTTAGGGATGATTGTTTTTTCCTGGTCTCCCTTCTCTGACTGCGGGATTTTTCGTTTGGGTGGCGCCCTCAGTCTATTTTGTGGTCTGGGGCGTTTGCCTTGGTCTCCTTCAGCTGGTTAGCTGGGAAAAAGGATTCTCCCTTTTTGGCCTTGCTTCTGCAGTTGTCTCTTGGACAAGCTTTTTAGCTGTCTATGGAGATGCTTTATGTTTTTCCTTTGGATCTCCTGGCATCTAATAGTCTTTTTGGGCTTCGAGAGCGGACCTTGGTTGACTTCCTGGAAGACCTGGTTTTGTTCCTCCTTCTGACTTGCTATTCCCTTTGGGAATTGTTAGTCTGGGTCCCCTAGTTGGTCTAAGCGGGTGTGGTTGGGATTTGCCTTTGAGAAACGGTGTCTTCGAGGTCTGTTGTCTCGGTTGCGTCTGCTCGTGGTCTCTAGCCAGGACTTGGGGACTGTCTGTTGATTTGTGTCCATGGGGCCGTTTTTTCAATTATATTTGTTCCCTGGTTTTCGGACGAAACAGGACTTTTTTCTCTGGGAATGTGATTTAGGTTGGTGTCTTAGTTTGGACCGCCTCTTACCCTCCCGTCTTAGCATTCAGTGTCCTCTTTGGCTTGGGTATAATTTTCCCACATGTAATGAATGCGACTGTGGACTCTTTCCCAATAGGAAGAAAAACATAACTTATACTTACCTGATAATTTAATTTTCTTCCGTGGGAAAGAGTCCACAGCCCCCCGCCCGTTTTTGAGGCGTTATTGTGTTTAATCTTCTGGCACATTTTCACTTTGATATTTCTTCCACTGTTCCTTGTTCCTTGGCAGAATGACTGGGGGATAGGGGAAGAGGGAGGAGTATTTGAGTCTTTGCCTCCTCCTGGTGGCCAGGTTCTTATTTCCCACAAGTAATGAATGCGGCTGTGGATTCTTTCCCACGGAAGAAAATGAAATTATCAGGTAAGCATAATTTATGTTTTTATAAAGTGACTTTCACTGAGATAACATCAAAAATAAACAATAAAAATAACATACAACTCCTCCACACTTATTTTCTTAAATGAAAATCGTTTACTTCACATCCAAAAAATAAAATTTATAAAATCAGTTCAATTGGTTCTAAAATGTTGCCCACAAGCATATGTATCACAATTGAATATAAAATATCTTATCACAAACAAACGTTATTCATTTTGCAGCATACACAAGCTTTTGCTATTTCAGACAGACAGACTCTGTTTCTTTTGCTAAAGTGTCGTTTCTAGTAAATCATGTATCCATTTAGATGTTTCACAAACTCTGTTTCACAATAAAATCACTTGAATATTTTTAGAAAAAAGAGGACCCTCTTAGTCTCTGTAGTGAGTAACAGTTCTTATGGCCACAATAGTTTTTTCGTGTGAAAGTTAATTTGCAAATTACTGGTAATTGCTATAACATAGACGGTACCCTCCTGTTTGCTTCCTTACTCCGTGTGCTCAGACCCTCTTGTACTTTACCTCTCTGTCTGACAAATGTGAACAGTGTGAAAGCGTCCAGCTCCCACAGCGTACTCTTAGGTCTCTGGACTTCCTGGGGGTGTGTACTGGTCTCTAGAGCTTCCTGATGCAGGTGATGGGTAATCCGTCCTGATTGACTCACTTCAGCGTTACTTTGCTACGCGTTTTAGCTGTTGTACACAGCCTTTCTCAAGTCTTGGTCCCCCTATTGGACTTATCCTGCGGGTCTGTCTGTTCTTCCTGGGCGATAACCTACGGGTTGCCTTATCTTTTATTTTCATCCAGTGAGGATGATTTTTATTTGGTTTCAAGCTCATGTTGTGGTGTGATGTTTCCTTCGGGAACTTTCCTCTCTGGAATTGATACTCACGATTTTGTTCGCTCTGGCTGCCCACTTAAAATTTCAGTGCTGTGGCTAAAAAAAAAAGAGCGCCTATTGGAGAACAGTTTAAATCGTTAGCTTGCCAACAAAAAATTCCTTTTGGCACAGCTAGATTTAAAAGTAAGTTACAGGGCATCGTCATTAGAAGTGATCAGTTAAAGGGACACTCAAGTCACAATTAAACTTCATGATTCAGATAGAGCATGCAATTTTAAACAACTTTCCAATTTACTTCCATTAACAAAATGTGCAGTCTTTTTATATTTACACTTTTTGAGTCACCAACTCCTACTGAGCATGTGCAAGAATTCACAGCATATACATATATGCATTTGTGATTGGCTGATGGCTGTCACATGATACAGGGGGAGTGGAAATAATAATAATAATCTACTGCTCATGTGAAGCTCAGACTAAGTGCTATTGCATTGTCTTCTTAGCATGCATTTGTTGATTATGCCAATCTACTGTATCTACTGGTTCTTTAAAGTTCATGTAAAATATTGCTTAGATTCTGGACCTAATTTTAAAACCTGTAAAGTTTCCCATCACTTTAAAGTTCTTTGAAAATTACTATATTACACACAGCCATTGTTTGCAGACGTTATAAAGCAAATCCCATGTTCAGAATTAAATCACAGGAACAGGGGGATACAATGAAGGATAAAACTATTGTTCTTTGTTTGTTTTTTTTAAACTGCACATAATGTAACTTTTTATATTACAATTTCAGTGTTGAATGTCCCTTTTTAAAGGGATATTAAACTGCTTTGCACAACCAAAAAAGTATATTAACTACTCACTGTTATTGCATTTCATCCTTTAACTACATTTTTTTACAAGTCAGTTCTCCGGTTTTTAATAGTTTTAATGTGTCAGATTACTGAGTAATATATTTAAAAAGCACTTGACAATATTATAGAGCAATGCAGCCACAGCAAACATGTACAGCTCCTGCTTTGTATCATGCACTTTGTACAGCCTCATTCATATGTAACTACTGTCAGTGTGTGTGTGAATACCTGAGCTCCAAAATGACTGCCCCCAGTACAAAGGGGTGGAGCTTCAACATCAGAAAACATTTCAGGGGTTAAATACGGATTTAAACTACAGCAGCAGGAGGAAAAGCAATTGCATTATGAGTAGTAGCCATTCTATGGTAATTGTGTCCAGCAGTTTAATGTCCCTTTAATATTATCACACTTTGTGATACATTTTTTTTAACAGATTGACGTTTCTGTGCAAATCAAAAACAGGAGAAATTGAATATCATTTTTGAAATTTCTGACAGGGCCAAGTGTAAAATTACATTCAGATGACTGCCATAATTAGAAACATGCACTGTTTTTTTTAATTTATTTTTTCCATATTGAAGCCAGTTTACCACGGTCTTAACTGGACATTAAACACAGATTTTACTTTCATGATTCATATAGAACATACCTTTTATATAATGTTTCTTTTTATCATGGTCTTCTTTGTAGGTAGGAAACACACACACACACATATATGTCTTGGTCACTATATGCAAACTCAAAAGCTTTAAGTTGTACGCTATCTAAATCGTGAAGGAGAAAAAAGGTTGGGTTTTCTTTCATAGAGGTGGTGAGAGTCCTCAAACCATTACTCCTAGGAATTACTCTTCCCTACCACAGTAGGAGGTGGCAAAGTTTCCCAAACTCCAGGAACTCTATAAAATCCCTCCCACCTCACTGGCACCTCAGTCTTGTCTTTGCTTCTGCTGGAGGAGGTTGAAGAATGAAGATGCACATTTGAGTCTTCAATGTGAGCGGTTCTCAGACTGAGTTGAGGCCCATTTCCCCTCACAGTACAGTGATTGTTGTAGGAATGTATTTGGAGTGTTGTTAATACCATATATTTCACCTATTGGGATTTAGTCACAAGCCTTTCCACAGTTGCAGGGACTTATCCTTTGCCTCCTTCTGTTGGTTCGTCAACATACTCGTATTCCAGAAACTCTGCTTTTAAGTTTCAGCATCATGGCACAAAAATGTCTCTCAGCATGAAAAATGTACAGGAACCATTAATCACCATCTTTACTTTACACAAATTGATAGCAATAATACACCTCAAAGTTTGCTCCACTCTGGTTCAGGTTAAGTGTTCATTTTACCATAACGTTCACATTTTCTTAGAATCTTTAAAAAAATGTATCCTTGACTGGTACATATAAGTTAATTCATAGGAAAACTAGCACAGAGCACAAGTTCACTTAGAGTACTGCATCATCTATTTGTTTTCCTGTGAATTAATTAAAATATTTATATATTTTAAGGTTCTATGGCACACTGCGCTTTATGGTAAAATGAATATATAATCTGTACCAGAGTGGAGGAAACTTTATATTGTTATATATATTTTTTAGGTGATTCCCCTTTCTTATAATTTTTTTTTTAATAATTTTGCTTCATGTTTTTGGCCTTGTACATGTTTGAGCGCTTAACAGCTTTTTCGTCTCCATAAGTTTCTGGTTCCCAAAATACTAAATTATACAGTCAACTTGTAATGCTTTATACAACTTTATTCCTCATTTAGTATTGCATTTGTGGTTAAAATCCCCAAACCTCTTGAAATTCCTTGACCTCACGTGTCAACAGATCTACTGGAAAAGTCTCGAGCAATACGACAAGCCAAGGATGAGAGAACCTTTCATATTTTCTATCAGCTGCTAGCTGGATCAGGGGAACATCTCAAATGTAAGCACTACCCACTTAACCCTAGCGTTCCTGTGTCCTACTGTTCATAATTTTGATGGAGGATGGGGAATGAAAAAATAGTTCTAATGGTTAGAAACGGTAGATTTAATAAAACACAATGCACAGATCTGCATGTTTCACCCCTACTGTGCACACCTCTACCCATCTAACATTTTATAACCCTGTGCACTCAATAGATAGTAATAAAAACACTTAGCTTTTGTTTTTGCTTTTTTAACATTTTCAAAGCAATCTCGTTTAAACACTATAGACAACTAACAAAGACTACCCTAATGCTGTCTAGCATAGGTTGGATTTTTTTGTAACCCTACACTGCATAAAACCATAGATTTCTAGTTACCAAGGTGGGTCACAATTATGAATTCAGTTATAAAATGTATAAAGTGTCTTGGGCCTGTAATCAATTGTATATTGCCAATTGCATTCAACATAGTAGCTGTAAGACCAGGGAAGTGATAATGCTTCAAAAAGTGTTTCATTAAACAAGTGCTATATTTCGCATTATTATGTTAAGACGGCATGGACCATCCTAACAGCGTGAAGGGGTTAATGCTCAAGGGTGGCATGGAACATCCTACCATATAAGCCATCCTGCAGCCCTCCCCCATTGACAAAATTGGGAATCTGATTGGGGGGCGTGCCTAGCAACATAGGCAGTCCCCCATGATCCGATCCCGGCCTTGAAATCGCATAGACTATTTCTATGATTTCATTTTTACTGCAAGTGTTTACAGCACAACTTAGTTCCTATGTTACCACTTTAGTATCTTCTCGAAGGGGTTAAACTATGAAGAAATGACTATTAAAGACAACAAATTTGAAACATAGCGTTCGGTTCCAGAATGAAGACGCAATAAATGTGCTTTTATATTAGGCTTGTGCAAACATTTGTTTGTTAAACAAATAATTAATTTAAACTAATTTTGACCGAAATGTGTTCATCAACTAAACAAATTTAGATCATTCACTAAACAAGCTAATGAATGAATATAAAATGTTTTAGATTTCTCCACTAAACTAAAAGAATAAAATTTGTTTAATTGTTGAATGCCTTTCAGACAAAATTAGTTCTAATTCATTGTTCATTTTGTAAAAACAAACACATATTTGCACGTCTAGCGTATATGTATAGTGTCAACTCCAAGTATTATCTGTATGCTGCACTCAATGCAGAATGCCCATAACCAATCTCTGCTGGACCAGTTGCTGCTCATGTTTGCCTGTGGGAAGATCACGGAACAAGGTCGCAAATAAATGCAAGCACTGTGTGGTGTGTGAGGTTTTGTGAGTTTAAGTGGAGCGCAATATTGTACTCACTCAAGCGCGATACTTGCGCTCCATTAAGTAATACCATCACATGCAAATGTGCGCTGGTATGACAAATACAGCGCAATGCGACCGCAACCTTGCATTCACATTGCTGCAAGCCCAAGCGCTCACAAGAGCGTGCTTCCATAGGCTCCAATGGAAGCCTCATTTTTCATGCCAACAGCCACGGCAAACAGCCTAGCGCACTTGTAATGGCTGGTTATTTAACTTGCACCTGTAATCAAGCAAATCTGCCCCTTTACGAGCGCATGTTAAGATAGCGCCTTCCGTGTAATCTATCCCTTAGTCTTTAGTTTTCCTACTCTGCAGTATTGGTGATGAGTGTATTTCTGAGAATTAAAGATATATAAAATGCATCATCCTTGCAGGTGGACAGGTTGGCAGGTAGTGAACCTCTCCGCTTGCGATGTTGTGTCTGCATGGTGGGGTTAAACATTGCAGAAGAAGATTCTTGTACAATGCTGCCCCCTGCTCCTGTGTCGATCACCCTGAACGAGCGAGTGTTGGGGTGGTTGATCTCGCCACCTCTGCCGTGGAGGAGAGGCTGAAGAAGCATTGGCTGCAGGTTCTCTTATGCACCTACACCGCACAGCACAGCTGTGAATACGGCTTCATAAATCTACCCCAAGTGACATTGTATGTTAAAGGGGCATGAAATTCAAATGTTTACTTTGATATATCTTAGAGAGTATTTCTTCTGTTAAGTGTGATCAGTCCACGGGTCATCATTACTTCTGGGATATTACTCCTCCCCAACAGGAAGTGCAAGAGGATTCACCCAGCAGAGCTGCATATAGCTCCTCCCCTCTACGTCACTCCCAGTCATTCTCTTGCACCCAACGACTAGATAGGATGTGTGAGAGGACTATGGTGATTATACTTAGTTTTATATCTTCAATCAAAAGTTTGTTATTTTAAAATAGCACCGGAGTGTGTTATTACCTCTCTGGCAGAGTTTGAAGAAGAATCTACCAGAGTTTTGCTATGATTTTAGCCGGAGTAGTTAAGATCATATTGCTGTTCTCGGCCATCTGAGGAGTGAGGTAAACTTCAGATCAGGGGACAGCGGGCAGATGAATCTGCATAGAGGTATGTAGCAGTTTTTATTTTCTGACAATGGAATTGATGAGAAAATCCTGCCATACCGATATAATGTCATGTATGTATACTTTACACTTCAGTATTCTGGGGAATGGTACTTCACTAGAATTACACTGTAAGAAATACATAAAGCTGTTTAATAACTAGAGATTATGTTTAACGTTTTTGCTGGAATGTAAAATCGTTTTCATTTGCTGAGGTACTGTGTGAATAAATGTTTGGGCACTATTTTTCCACTTGGCAGTTGCTTAATCTGTTTTTCTGACAGTTTCTGTTCTCCCTCACTGCTGTGTGTGAGGGGGAGGGGCCGTTTTTTGGCGCTTTTACTATGCATCAAATATTTCAGTCAGCAACTCATTGTATTCCCTGCATGATCCGGTTCATCTCTACAGAGCTCAGGGGTCTTCAAAACTTATTTTGAGGGAGGTAATTTCTCTCAGCAGAGCTGTGAGAATTATAGTTTGACTGAGATAAAAAACGTTTATTCTGTAATTTGTTTCCTGCTTTCAGAATTTGTTATCTTGCTAATGGGATTAAACCTTTGCTAAAGTTGTGTTTACAAGGATTGAGGCTATAACTGTTTCAATTTATTAATTTTCAACTGTCATAGATTTTCTGTGCTTCTTAAAGGCACAGTACGTTTTAATATTATTCTAATTGAATTGTATTTCCAAGTTGCAAGTTTATTTGCTAGTGTGTTAAACATGTCTGATTCAGAGGATGATACCTGTGTCATTTGTTGCAATGCCAAAGTGGAGCCCAATAGAAATTTATGTACTAACTGTATTGATGCTACTTTAAATAAAAGTCAATCTGTACAAATTGAACAAATTTCACCAAACAACGAGGGGAGAGTTATGCCGACTAACTCGCCTCACGTGTCAGTACCTACATCTCCCGCTCAGAGGGAGGTGCGTGATATTGTAGCGCCGAGTACATCTGGGCGGCCATTACAAATCACATTACAGGATATGGCTACTGTTATGACTGAGGTTTTGGCTAAATTACCAGAACTAAGAGGTAAGCGTGATCACTCTGGGGTGAGAACAGAGTGCGCTGATAATATTAGGGCCATGTCAGACACTGCGTCACAGGTGGCAGAACATGAGGACGGAGAACTTCATTCTGTGGGTGACGGTTCTGATCCAAACAGACTGGATTCAGATATTTCAAATTTTAAATTTAAACTGGAAAACCTCTGTGTATTACTAGGGGAGGTGTTAGCGGCTCTGAATGATTGTAACACAGTTGCAATACCAGAGAAAATGTGTAGGTTGGATAAATATTTTGCGGTACCGACGAGTACTGAGGTTTTTCCTATACCTAAGAGACTTGCTGAAATTGTTACTAAGGAGTGGGATAGACCCGGTGTGCCGTTCTCACCCCCTCCGATATTTAGAAAAATGTTTCCAATAGACGCCACCACAAGGGACTTATGGCAAACGGTCCCTAAGGTGGAGGGAGCAGTTTCTACCTTAGCTAAGCGTACCACTATCCCGGTGGAGGATAGCTGTGCTTTTTCAGATCCAATGGATAAAAAGTTAGAGGGTTACCTTAAGAAAATGTTTGTTCAACAAGGTTTTATATTGCAATCCCTTGCATGCATTGCGCCGATCACGGCTGCAGCGGCATTCTGGATTGAGTCTCTGGAAGAGAACATTGGTTCAGCTACTCTGGACGACATTACGGACAGGCTTAGAGTCCTTAAACTAGCTAATTCATTCATTTCGGAGGCCGTAGTACATCTTACTAAACTTACGGCGAAGAATTCAGGATTCGCCATTCAGGCACGCAGGGCGCTGTGGCTAAAATCCTGGTCAGCTGATGTTACTTCTAAGTCTAAATTGCTTAATATACCTTTCAAAGGGCAGACCTTATTCGGGCCCGGGTTGAAAGAGATTATCGCTGACATTACAGGAGGTAAAGGCCATGCCCTGCCTCAGGACAAAGCCAAGACTAGACAGTCTAATTTTCGTTCCTTTCGTAATTTCAAAGCAGGAGCAGCATCAACTTCCTCTGCACCAAAACAGGAAGGAGCTGTTGCTCGCTACAGACAAGGCTGGAAACCTAACCAGTCCTGGAACAAGGGCAAGCAGACTAGGAAACCTGCTGCTGCCCCTAAAACAGCATGAATTGAGGGCCCCCGATCCGGGATCGGATCTAGTGGGGGGCAGACTTTCTCTCTTCGCCCAGGCTTGGGCAAGAGATGTTCAGGATCCCTGGGCGCTAGAGATAATATCTCAGGGATACCTTCTGGACTTCAAATACTCTCCTCCAAGAGAGAGATTTCATCTGTCAAGATTGTCAACAATCCAGACAAAGAAAGAGGCGTTTCTACGCTGCGTACAAGAGCTCTTGTTAATGGGAGTAATCCATCCAGTTCCACGATCGGAACAGGGACAGGGGTTTTACTCAAATCTGTTTGTGGTTCCCAAAAAAGAGGGAACTTTCAGACCAATCCTGGACTTAAAGATCCTAAACAAATTCCTAAGAGTTCCATCGTTCAAGATGGAGACTATTCGGACAATTTTACCTATGATCCAAGAGGGTCAATACATGACCACTGTAGATTTAAAAGATGCTTACCTTCACATACCGATTCACAAAGATCATTATCGGTACCTAAGGTTTGCCTTCCTAGACAGGCATTACCAGTTTGTGGCTCTTCCATTCGGATTGGCTACAGCTCCAAGAATCTTCACAAAGGTTCTGGGTGCTCTTCTGGCGGTACTAAGACCGCGGGGAATCTCGGTAGCTCCATACCTAGACGACATTCTGATACAAGCTTCAAGCTTTCAAACTGCCAAGTCTCATACAGAGTTAGTGCTGGCATTTCTAAGGTCACATGGATGGAAGGTGAACGAAAAGAAAAGTTCACTCGTTCCACTCACAAGAGTTCCCTTCCTGGGGACTCTTATAGATTCTGTAGAAATGAAGATTTACCTGACAGAGGACAGGCTAACAAGACTTCAAAGTGCTTGCCGCACCCTTCATTCCATTCAACACCCGTCAGTGGCTCAATGCATGGAGGTAATCGGCTTAATGGTAGCGGCAATGGACATAGTACCCTTTGCACGCTTACACCTCAGACCACTGCAACTGTGCATGCTAAGTCAGTGGAATGGGGATTACTCAGACTTATCCCCTTCTCTGAATCTGGATCAAGAGACCAGAAATTCTCTTCTATGGTGGCTTTCTCGGCCACATCTGTCCAGGGGGATGCCATTCAGCAGACCAGACTGGACAATTGTAACAACAGACGCCAGCCTTCTAGGTTGGGGTGCCGTCTGGAATTCTCTGAAGGCTCAGGGACAATGGAGTCAGGAGGAGAGTCTCCTGCCAATAAACATTCTGGAATTGAGAGCAGTTCTCAATGCCCTCCTGGCTTGGCCCCAGTTGACAACTTGGGGGTTCATCAGGTTTCAGTCGGACAACATCACGACTGTAGCTTACATCAACCATCAGGGAGGGACAAGAAGCTCCCTAGCTATGATGGAAGTATCAAAGATAATTTGCTGGGCAGAGTCTCACTCTTGCCACCTGTCAGCAATCCACATCCCGGGAGTGGAGAACTGGGAGGCGGATTTCTTAAGTCGTCAGACTTTTCATCCGGGGGAGTGGGAACTTCATCCGGAGGTCTTTGCCCAAATACTTCGACGTTGGGGCAAACCAGAGATAGATCTCATGGCGTCTCGACAGAACGCCAAGCTTCCTCGTTACGGGTCCAGATCCAGGGATCCAGGAGCAGTCCTGATAGATGCTCTGACAGCACCTTGGGACTTCAGGATGGCTTACGTGTTTCCACCCTTCCCGTTGCTTCCTCGATTGATTGCCAGAATCAAACAAGAGAGAGCATCAGTGATTCTAATAGCACCTGCGTGGCCACGCAGGACTTGGTATGCAGACCTGGTGGACATGTCATCCTGTCCACCTTGGTCTCTACCTCTGAAACAGGACCTTCTGATACAGGGTCCCTTCAAACATCAAAATCTAACTTCTCTGAAGCTGACTGCTTGGAAATTGAACGCTTGATTTTATCAAGACGTGGATTTTCTGAGTCAGTTATTGATACCTTAATACAGGCTAGGAAACCTGTTACCAGAAAGATTTACCATAAGATATGGCGTAAATACCTATATTGGTGTGAATCCAAAGGTTACTCTTGGAGTAAGGTTAGGATTCCTAGGATATTGTCTTTTCTACAAGAAGGTTTAGAAAAGGGTTTATCTGCTAGTTCATTAAAGGGACAGATCTCAGCTCTGTCCATTCTGTTACACAAACGTCTGTCAGAAGTTCCTGACGTCCAGGCTTTTTGTCAGGCTTTGGCCAGAATTAAGCCTGTGTTTAAAACTGTTGCTCCACCATGGAGTTTAAACCTTGTTCTTAATGTTTTACAGGGCGTTCCGTTTGAACCCCTTCATTCCATTGATATAAAGTTGTTATCTTGGAAAGTTCTATTTTTAATGGCTATTTCCTCGGCTCGAAGAGTCTCTGAATTATCAGCCTTACATTGTGATTCTCCTTATTTGATTTTTCATTCGGATAAGGTAGTCCTGCGTACTAAACCTGGGTTCTTACCTAAGGTAGTTACTAACAGGAATATCAATCAAGAGATTGTTGTTCCTTCTTTATGCCCAAATCCTTCTTCAAAGAAGGAACGTCTACTGCACAACCTGGATGTAGTCCGTGCTCTAAAATTTTACTTACAGGCAACTAAGGAATTTCGACAAACGTCTTCTCTGTTTGTCATTTACTCTGGGCAGAGGAGAGGTCAAAAAGCTTCCGCTACCTCTCTTTCTTTTTGGCTTCGTAGCATAATTCGTTTAGCTTATGAGACTGCTGGACAGCAGCCTCCTGAAAGAATTACAGCTCATTCTACTAGAGCTGTGGCTTCCACTTGGGCCTTCAAGAATGAGGCCTCTGTTGAACAGATTTGCAAGGCTGCAACTTGGTCTTCGCTTCATACTTTTTCCAAATTTTACAAATTTGACACTTTTGCTTCATCGGAGGCTATTTTTGGGAGAAAGGTTCTTCAGGCAGTGGTTCCTTCTGTATAAAGAGCCTGCCTATCCCTCCCGTCATCCGTGTACTTTTGCTTTGGTATTGGTATCCCAGAAGTAATGATGACTTGTGGACTGATCACACTTAACAGAAGAAAACATAATTTATGCTTACCTGATAAATTCCTTTCTTCTGTAGTGTGATCAGTCCACGGCCCGCCCTGTTTTTAAGGCAAGTAAATATTTTTTAATTTATACTCCAGTCACCACTTCACCCTTGGCTTTTCCTTTCTCGTTGGTCCTTGGTCGAATGACTGGGAGTGACGTAGAGGGGAGGAGCTATATGCAGCTCTGCTGGGTGAATCCTCTTGCACTTCCTGTTGGGGAGGAGTAATATCCCAGAAGTAATGATGACCCGTGGACTGATCACACTACAGAAGAAAGGAATTTATCAGGTAAGCATAAATTATGTTTTTGCACAGAATTATACGTAGCTTTGTTTTTTAATTAATATTCCTGTGCTAAATCAACTAACTTTTGTGTAGGAGCTGCACGTGTCAGCCAATGAGTCCCAGAACACAGTTGTACGCAGATTTCAACAGCTTTTATTGAAGCTTCTTAACTGCTGCTATCTCTTTTAGTTGATAGATTTTTTTTGTTTAGCACAGTGTCTGTTTAATACCCTTTCCCCAATTAAAGGGACATAAAAGGGCAAAAGTGAATGCTCTAATCTGTTAGATGATAATACTGTTTATAAGGGGTTAAACACATAGTTAGTCAGCTGCAGAGCAGCAGTGAGCTACTAGGAAATAGCTGAACACATCTGATAACTCCCTGTAGTGCATTGCTGACGCAGAGCCTATCTACATATGCTTTTACCATGAGAATGAAGTAAATTAACAAAAGTTCATTGAAAAGGCTCTAACACTGAATGCTCTATCTGACCCATGAAAGTTTTTAATTTTGCTTTTCATGTCCTTTTTACTTCCTCAAGAGATGACCATGTGTGTAGTGTGTTCTAATCGTGTGCTTCTCTTTGTAGCCGACTTGCTGCTTGAAGGTTTCAACAACTACAGTTTTGTCAACAATGGTTACATCCCCATACCAGGACAGCAGGATAAGGATAACTTCCAGGAGACTATGGAGGCCATGCACATTATGGGATTCTCGCATGAGGAGATATTGTGTAAGTACCACATCTGCCTCTACTTGATTTCACACACTATCATGTGACCTTTCAACAGTCTCCCAATGTCACCCCATTCTGCACTTATAACTAATCTGTCAGAGAAAACCTTCCCCTTGGTATCTGCTAGTTTTAACTGACATTTTACTCTTACTAGTGCCTATTTCTTTCATGTAATTAGCAAGAGTCCATGAGCTAGTGACGTATGGGATATACATTCCTACCAGGAGGGGCAAAGTTTCCCAAACCTCAAAATGCCTATAAATACACCCCTCACCACACCCACAAATCAGTTTTACAAACTTTGCCTCCCGTGGAGGTGGTGAAGTAAGTTTGTGCTAGATTCTACGTTGATATGCGCTCCGCAGCAGGCTGGAGCCCGGTTTTCCTCTCAGCGTGCAGTGAATGTCAGAGGGATGTGAAGAGAGTATTGCCTATTTGAATTCAATGATCTACTTCTACGGGGTCTATTTCATAGGTTCTCTGTTATCGGTCGTAGAGATTCATCTCTTACCTCCCTTTTCAGATCGACGATATACTCTTATATATACCATTACCTCTACTGATTCTCATTTCAGTACTGGTTTGGCTTTCTACTACATGTAGATGAGTGTCCTGGGGTAAGTAAGTCTTATTTTTGTGACACTCTAAGCTATGGTTGGGCACTTTTATATAAAGTTCTAAATATGTGTTTAAACATTTATTTGCCTTGATTCAGGATGTTCAATATTCCTTATTTCAGACAGTCAGTTTCATTATTTGGGATAATGCATTTGAATAATCAATTTTTTTTCTTACCTAATCCTAAGAATTCTAAGGAAAGATCGTTGCATTCTTTGGATGTAGTTAGAGCTTTGAAATATTATGTTGAAGCTACTAAAAATTTCCGAAAGACTTCTAGTCTATTTGTTATCTTTTCCGGTTCTAGGAAAGGTCAGAAGGCCTCTGCCATTTCTTTGGCGTCTTGGTTAAAGTCTTTAATTCATCATGCTTATGTCGAGTCGGGTAAAACTCTGCCTCAAAGGATTACAGCTCATTCTACTAGGTCAGTTTCTACTTCCCTGGCGTTTAGGAATGAAGCTTCGGTTGATCAGATTTGCAAAGCAGCAACTTTGTCTTCTTTGCATACTTTTACTAAATTCTATCATTTTGATGTGTTTTCTTCTTCTGAAGCAGTTTTTGGTAGAAAAGTACTTCAGGCAGCTGTTTCAGTTTGATTCTTCTGCTTATAATTTCAGTTTTTTTCATTATAAGATTTAAACTTTGTTTTGGGTGTGGATTATTTTCAGCGGAATTGGCTGTCTTTATTTTATCCCTCCCTCTCTAGTGACTCTTGCGTGGAAGATCCACATCTTGGGTAATCATTATCCCATACGTCACTAGCTCATGGACTCTTGCTAATTACATGAAAGAAAACATAATTTATGTAAGAACTTACCTGATAAATTCATTTCTTTCATATTAGCAAGAGTCCATGAGGCCCACCCTTTTTTGTGGTGGTTATGATTTTTTTGTATAAAGCACAATTATTCCAATTCCTTATTTTTTATGCTTTCGCACTTTTTTCTTGTCACCCCACTTCTTGGCTATGCGTTAAACTGATTTGTGGGTGTGGTGAGGGGTGTATTTATAGGCATTTTGAGGTTTGGGAAACTTTGCCCCTCCTGGTAGGAATGTATATCCCATACGTCACTAGCTCATGGACTCTTGCTAATATGAAAGAAATGAATTTATCAGGTAAGTTCTTACATAAATTATGTTTTCTTTGAGTTCCTGCTGCTTACCACTGATGTGCTTATGGTACTTTCCTTGCTGGTCATTGTTTAGAGTAACCTGGCTTCAGTCATCATGTGACAAATCTGTCAGGGCTGCGCAGGCCACAGGACAGTTCAGTTGGGGGAAACTTATTGTTCATAGGACAAAATCATTCGGTTCTCTTCTGGTCCCAGTACAGGTCACTAATGTGCTATGCTTGTTTCAGATTCCTTGTTTGTCATGTCAGATACAATACAGAAGCCTGAGTTAATAACCTGGTCCTATACAGATTTCTGGTTTCCAGTACTGAGCACTAGGCTGTTTAATGGGTCCTTGTGCACATCCTAGAGGGGTGCTGTACTGGGCCCAGGACAGATCTCTCTGTCTTTGGTTCTTTAATAATTAGATACTTTGCTAATTCTGCAACAGAATATGTGTGTGTGTATTTGTGTGTTTGTATGTGCTGTATATAAATCAGCTCACATAATTCATTATTGTATACTTGTCAGTACACCTTAGCACAAATAGCACTTTAGCAGGGGTTCTGGCAAAAGATATGCAAGGTACAGAATGCATCAACATTGTTTCCTCTGTTCTAAGCACAGATTCCCTTATGCTAGTGCAGTGCTGCTCTAGACAGTGTATCAGGAGGTATAGCAATAACAATCGCACTTGGACAGCTGTTTCAGCCTTATCAACATGTGGTAGATACCTGCATTATAACGGAGTATAGGGCATACAAACCTGTGTCAATGAGTAAAAACCCCTCCACTGTGAGTATAGTGACACAAAATAGAGCATTGTACTTTATTCTACAGAAGACCTGAACTTACCAGTATTTTATACTGAACCAGATGAAGTGAAGCTGCTTTTTTTTTCTCATTGGAACCACCAACTGTAATGAAAAGTTTGCTACC